>NC_065520.1:7225938-7505667 GCF_006386435.1 Epinephelus moara
GCTTGATCAAACCTTTTCTAACATGACTGACAACAAAATAAGTGAATATGTATAATACGCGCTTGGATCGGATTGGTATCAGTATCGGCCAAAACTCAAGGCTGTAATATCGGTATCGGATTGGAAGTGAAAAAGCTGGATCGGGACATCCCTACTGAAAATAACCCACAATACCATGGGGTTTTTTCTGTAACTGCACCACTAAACAAAATGGATTATTTCTGAATGGCTCGTGTATGACTTTACAGACATTTCCCCAAATTTCAAACTGTGACAACATGAATTAACTATATGTTTCGAGCTCTTTTCTTGTCTATCACTTTGATACCACCTACACTGACTTTAAAACACAAACGTAGGCCACTGTATTTGTAAAGATGTCTGCACCCGCATCAGAGGTTAGCAGGTTACATTCCACTTCCTGAATGGACACAAATAAATCCAAAACCTGACCTTTCCCAGCACACACACACCCATGACCTCTCCTCTTGATTATCTCTTTTCTCTCCCTCTCACACACATGCACTTCTGTTGCCATGGTGAGAGGTGATTATGCCTAACCATGTCCCAGCTTCCGCACCAGTCACGTCAAACCTACTGATCAGCAGCCACTCCCCTCCTTCCTCTTCTTCTCTGCATTCTTCCAGACTGAGTGGATGTGCACTCACAGACAAGTATACCATCCCCCGAGGCGTCTAAATTAGCTGTGTAACGTGCTACTGACAGAGTTAGAGGGAGGGAGAGGTATGCAGAAAACTGCAGAGGAAGAGATAGAGTATGCAGGGGAGACAGACCCAAATAAATGATTGATGAAGAGAGAGAAATGAGACACAGGGCATATTATGGAGGATTTTAAGGCCCCAAATGTCTCGAATTAAACCTGCATAGCGGATTTTTTGACCACTTGGGGGCAGAGCAACAAGCTGTAAACACTACACTGGCATATTATCTAATGCAGGGCTGCAGCTTACAATTATGTTCATTATCCATCAATCTCCCAATTATTTTCTTGATTGATCCATTCATTAGTTGGTCTATAGTACACAGAACAATGACAAATTCCGAGAGGCCAAGGGGGACACATTACGGTAGTTTAAGCTCCTACTTAATTAAACTTTTTCCTGTTTACATTCAGCCTGAGTAGCCTCGTGGTGACACAATACCTACAGCAATCAGCACAATACTCCCCATTGTCAGCTCCACTGATTAACTAAATGTAGGCTGTTGTCATGTTTTGGTTGGAGCACAGCATGCAAGGCCAGTCCCATGAACACAAGCGTCTGTCCGTCACTGAGTGAGTGAGTGATGAAGTTACACCACTGGTGGGAGTGAGTTATGACGCAAGTGTTGGCTGTTTTTCTTCGGAAAGGAAAACAGTGTGCCATGGTAGCCTGGGGAATTTGCAAGGTCGATAGCTAACTAGAGCACCTCCACATGAGTAAAACTGAACAACTTCACCACTGTAATGATTGCATAAAAGTGACAAGAGAAGACAAAGAGAAAAGAGAAAGTGGAAATGGGATGTTGGAACAGGTGCCTTAGGAACACCCTGTAACTAGAGGCTGACCAAACGGTTTGGTCAATTAAGGGCCAATGAGACGTTTTACAAACTATCGTTACTGGTGGAAGCTAGGCTTTAATGGTGGCCGATGACTTTGCAGCCTCCACCAGCCACATGGGGCCGAACATCATCTACTGGAGCTGAGGACGGGAGGGTTGTGTTATGTGTATTTGCTCTTCATTTTAACATGCATTACCATGATTTTTTAAGCTAGATCACAACAGCAAGGACAAAGACCGTGACTAAGTGAATGCTGCCACCCCCTTTTTCAAATTAAAAGCCCTCCAGTGTGTTTTTACATGGTCCAGCCATGAGGTTTTGATCTGGTCTTGTTATATCCACTACTGCATGTCACAGAAATACTAGGTCTTTAATTATTCAGCAGAAAAGCAGACTATGAACACCAAGCTACAGTATGTAAAATTCAGAAAATCAATATGAAAGCTGACAGTGGCAGTGTGTATCTCCAGTTTCCATCTATTTCAGCAGCATCTCACAGGTGGAGCATGCCTCTAAGATGCCAAACAAAACATTGCCAGACATTTCTGTCACAGAAGACTATATTCCATTGAGAATATACAAAGCTATGGAAACTCTTATTCACGGGAACACTATAAAAAGCATTATGAAAAAACACGACAGGAAATGGTGAAGAAATGAGACGTGACTGATAACCTGTGCAGAGAAATACATAAAATTACTCACACTTTATGCATGAGTGTTGCCTATAAATAGGGTAATTTTCATTGGAAAAATCCAGGAAAGGTTGCTTCCTGTCAGTTCCACTACACGCATCCAACGACGAGAAGTCAAAGCGAGTTTAAGGAGCACAAGACACATCATGTTAGCTTAGAAGTAACACTTCCACATAATTCCCTGTCAGAATAACGATGCAGTTTCCTGGCTTTTCCAAAAGAAATGTCAAGCTTTACTGTGGAACATCCTCTAAATTCATCCTGTATTTACACACACACACACACACACACACACACACACACACAAACACACACACACTCACACTCACACTCACACTCACGCCCACACATCTGGACAGATTTATAAATAGCTCAGGGGAGAGGCCATTGCTGAGCATGGTGCTGCTGGCAGAGTTTAAAGCCACTTGTGCCCAAATAGCTGCCACAAACCCTCACACACACACACCAGTACAAACTCTTAAAATTGTGCTGAATAGCATGCTATGTCCCGTCAAATTAAAGCACGCACTTCACTCTTTGCTTTTCCGAAAACACTCCAAAAGCACCTGCACACTCCATCCTGAGAGCCAAACGAAACCCTGCTCCGCAAACAAAACACACACAGACCCACTGCTGCCTCTTGTCTTTCTAAAACTAATCAGAATTGCACACACACACATACACGAACAGGCACGTGAAGCTCTCGGGAGGTAGGTGTCCTTGATTCAGCAGCGGGATTAAAACAGAGAATGGGGGGGGGATTTACTGTTGACAGAATGCCTTCTCTAATCCGCTGCATTACCACACGGCTTCAATCTGCAGCTGGAGCCCTCTGTAACTATATTTCAGGGGCATTTAATGATTTTTTTCAAGGTGTTTTTCCCACATAATTGCACCTGAGCTTGTGTTCGGTAAGTTATGTGCGTTGTACAGGGTCACTCGATTTGTCTCTATTTGAATAACTTCTCGCCTCGTCTGTAGGATTGCTTCTTTTCAATTGTGAGCATACACACATACCTGTTGTCACATGGTGACAGAAGGTCATTGGACCAAAATGTATCTTAATAAATTGACTGTAAGTGTTGACAGCTTGTGAGAGTTGTTGTGATGTGTCCTCCTACACACCTGTTGTCAGTGGTAGACTGTAACCAAGTACACTGACTCAAGGACAGTACAGTTTTGAGGTACTTGCACTTTACTTGCAACTTTACACTTCTACTCAATCTCAGGGGCAAAGGTACTTTTTACTCTATAACAAATAACAATAGGGGTGTCGGTAGCGTAGTAGATAGTGCCGGCGCCCCATGTACAGAGGCATTGCCTCGCTGCAGCGGCCGCGGGTTTGAATCCGGCTCGTGGACCTTTGCTGCATTTCAGTCCCCACTCTCTCTCTGTCTCCCCATTTCACCTTCTGTCCTGTCAATAAAGGCAAAAAGCCAATAAAAATAATCTTTAAAAAAAACAAAACAAATAACAATAGCTTTAGTTACTTTTCAGATCACAATTAGTCATACTCTTCCTGTCCAGTGAAAACCATGCATCTCCAGATTTGGTGGTTTTGATTGTGAGTGTTTCTGATAAACAAAGGGATTACAGCTTCCTTTATAAGCTGAGACAACTCTACTACTTCTTAAGCCAGTTAAACTAACCACCCTGAAAATGTTGCTTCAGCAAAAGTATCTAAGTACTTTCCGCAAAACGTCGGTTACTTTAAGTCTAAAAAGTGAAGGTAATCAATGTAGAATAAAGGTCCCTGTGAGTGTTATTGTTGTCAAGGTGAGGCCACTTTTAACTATTTTATATACTGTTATATTTGCTTATATTTTAGTCCAGTGGTTCCCAACTGATTTCTCCTTGGTCATTAGTTCAAGGTCCACACAGTTTAATACATAAAGCATCACACTTCGGCCATATCATCCAGCTGGTTTGCTGTCCCTGTCAAGGAGCTGTCTATTAGTCACTCAATCTATGGCAGGAAATGACACTTCAAAATACAATCTCTGTGCCGGAAATTCACTGTACCTAAAAATAAAGGGACCATGACTATGACCCACCAGCTGGGAACCACTGTTTTAGTCTATAAACCACCATCATATTTTATAAGATCATCATATTTTTTGGATGTATAATCTTTATTTGTACAGTAACTGGTAATTAAAGCTGTCACTTAAATGTAGTGAAGTAAAAGTATATTGTTGTGCAATACTGTTCTGCTTTAACTTCAAAACTGTACATTTTCTTATCGTTTTGTCTTTGCCTGTATACGGTATAGGAGCAACCTCAACATGTCTCAATCCAACTCTGGGGATCAAAAGTATTTCTGATATCTGATGTGGCATGTGCCTCTTTTTTTGTAGATACTGTACAGTACTTGAGTAAATGTAATTATTTAGCATCCCTCACCAAAAGCCCCGTAACAACCTGAAATCATCATCATCACTGTCATTATGTATGAAACTTTTTTTTTTAATTTACTGGCTGACAGAGACTAATTGTCATGGTGACAGTATTTTGCTTCTTGTTATTACAGCGGAGTGATAAGCCAGATCATTTGACTCGCTGCCGCTCTATTACTGCCAACTCTAATGTAATTTACATTTAGCCTTCAGCCTGGCATTGAAGGTCACATTTAAAGGCTGAGCTATTAATACCTGACCTGTAACGAAACCTCGACCCTCCACATATCTCCTCCCTACTGACCCCTCGCAAACCCCCCTGTCGTCCTCTCTCCTCCCTGTCTCGCACATGCACAATGAGATGACCTTTGACCTTACTCAGCCTTGGTTTTAAAACCGAGCATTCCACATTAGGCATGCACTCAGAACTCTGCAAACGCTTAACACTAACCTTCTTTAAGCTTCAGCCAGTGCCAGGCGCCACATTCATTCCCCAACTGAACATTGAACTTACATGTTAAATCTCATGTTTAGTGTAAGTAAATCACTATAAATACGTAACCATCATCACTTATATAACAGCTTTCACAAGACTTTAATCATGAAGCTAGGATTTAGGAAACAATTAAGAAGTTCAAGTCTAGTTGTTGTCAATTAACAAGCAAATTCACTCAACTGTAGTAGAAATGTACCTATTAGTCAATTAATTGATAAGTAGATTTACAGAAAAATAATCAGCAAATAATCAGACAAATTGATCAAAAATAGATTCGAGCTTCGGTTGGCAGTTGCCCTCTGTAGTTCTGCGTCCTATTTGACAATAGGTGACTAATTGGCGGCTATGAATGTCTTCGAACATAACTCAGCCAATCATAATTGAGGATCGGAAGTATATGTTTCGTAACATTCATTTCATATCATGTAATATGTCACAAAATCTTTAAACAGTGATATCATTTTGTGGCCTGGGATCAGTTTGGCATGTTATGCTGCAATGGACAAATGCATTTCTGTTTCATATTAGATTGACAGAACACAACAGGTTAATATTCCTAATGCAATTACACTGAAGATGTCTTTTAATTTAATGAAATTACAGCTATTGTAAGATGGACGGAGGTAAAGAAGGCAGTGTTTGGTTGTCAGAGGCAGTCAAACTCATGATAGGAGGATGTACTTGTCCACCGTTTAACCACAGAGCTGTGAAAATCTGCCATCAGAGGAAAACAAACACAGTGTGAGTTTCCACAGAAGTCTTCTGCTTTGCACAGAATTATCCCCCCCCCCCCCTGCAGAATGTCATGTTGTATTTCCGCTTCAGCAGACTCCAACTATGTACAGACTGAACTCAGTAGCAAGAGGTGGTTGGTGGGTAGGGGGCACTGGCGCCGTACTGTCAGCACACACTCACACATACACAGGTGAAATCACACACGCTGACTTTCACTAACACACACAGGCAAAGGGAGACAGTAAGTGGATTGATGGAGTGTGCAGACTGGATCACATGGCTGACTCAACACTGCCCTACTGCCCCGCCGTCTCTAAGACTCTAAGTGCGTGTGGTCATCTGAGCAGGGTTGTGATTTAGGTGTGTGAGATCATAAGCTGTAATGTAGGTGAGCTGCTGCAGTGCCAGGGCTACCCCATTAGCTTAAAGGTACACTCCCTGATGTGGCTATCTTGTCTTCAAATCCCCAAACGTCCGCCCAGCTCACTGCTGACTGTGTCATGTAGAAAACTACACAAGTACATGTCAAAATCTGTGTCTAAGCCCAACATGACCAATAAATAAATCGACACATCACCTGATAATTGATTAATAGTTCAAACTTGATTTTTTTCTTTTTGTCCTGTTGGAGACATCACAAAAAGCTTTGGGAACTTCAACAAGTGGCAAACATTGACATATTAACTGGTCCCAACTGGTCCAGCGGTTCTCAACTGGTCAAGCAACAAAAGCATTTATTTAGAGTCCTGTTTGTGTCTACCTGATGAATTTAACTCCAATATCCACTCCCTTTTTGCTCTGTTTTTGGTCTCCATCAACTCCTGAGAGATATCAGACATGACAAGACCAAAAAAAATTCAATAAAAATAATTTACTAACTTCCAAAAATAAATATTTTCTCGTTTGCTAATTATCTGACAATTTTTTCATTCTTCAGTTTGTCCATGTGGGCCCCTATACCTGTTACATTGTGTGACAGGCTTNAGTCCTGTTTGTGTCTACCTGATGAATTTAACTCCAATATCCACTCCCTTTTTGCTCTGTTTTTGGTCTCCATCAACTCCTGAGAGATATCAGACATGACAAGACCAAAAAAAAATTCAATAAAAATAATTTATTAACTTCCAAAAATAAATATTTTCTCATTTGCTAATTATCTGACAATTTTTTCATTCTTCAGTTTGTCCATGTGGGTCCCTATACCTGTTACATTGTGTGACAGGCTTTTGCTGTATCTATTTTTTCGTACCTATCTTTATATCTTCCTAAAATTTCAGAGCTACGTATAGCCTTATGACTTTATGGTATATGACTGTGCGGCGCAGCCCAACAACCCCTTCTGCAAGCTCTCAGCTTTTTCCTTCTAATAAATAAACAATATAAACCCACAATATGTCAAGAAATGTAATATTCTTAGACCCATTTTCCTGTACACCAACTGAATTCAAGTTTCTCTCTTTAACCTAAGTGACATTAGCTTATTTGCGCCTTGTTAGCTTAACTGCCTCGTTAACTCATGGTAAAACACACTGCATTCAAACTGGACAGAAAGAAAATAAAACTCCCAAAACCCGTCTTAGTTAGTCATGTCAGTCGTCTAGTTAGTTAGTCCACTGTTCCAACAATAATAATCCCTTAATTCACCAAATTAGATGTGAAAATATGGTGTTTTCCCCTGCAGTCTCTCTCTGACATTGCGGCAGTTTACAGTCCTGTGATGTTATCTCAACAAAGCGCAGCTTTCTGTTCAACAAGTACAGACTGACCTCTGGTGGCCCAGGCTGTGCGCTACACCCTTAAAGGAATACTCGCCCACAAACTTTTCTTACCTTGAATTCATGAGGGAAACTTTGTTTGATTTGGGACCACTTTAACAACAGCAAAACTTTATCGAAACATCGGTTTACAAACACTCACACAACTCCTGCAGGATAATCCAAATCTCATTTATTCAGTCATACGCCCAGTACTTCCCTAACACATGGATTTTTAAAACACCTTAGTATTGGAGTCTAGCTTTGAGGAGAGCATAGATAAGTTTCATTCTCAGTTCAGTTTTAAATAGTAAAGTCTTAATGAAAATGGATGTGTTTCGGAAACACTGAGCATACAACTGAACAAACAAGACTTGTATTACAATGTATAAGTTGAGTGAGAGTTAGTAATTCAATGTTTTGATATAGCTTTTTAAGCGGGGTCCCCAATTAAACAATAAATCAGTATGTTAGCCATTTTCTGTGGACGCATGCAAGAAAAATAACGTTTTCTTCACAAATTCAAGATATTAGACATGACTTATTGATTTACAAATGGTCATTTTTTTGGGTGAAGTATTCTTTTAACACGGCATCTCACAAGCAGCAACTTCCGGGGCTGAAAAATGAAGTGCAGTTCCTCTGATGGCCACTTGAGGCTGGCTCCAGAAGCCAGTCAGTCCTCAAAGACACCCATTTTAAAATGTCCAACTTTACAGCAGAAATAAACATGTTTACAGCCTGGTACAAACAACTTACAACTGTAAGAGGAGTGAATTTTTATGTAACTCATACATTAACAATTTATTACCAAGGTTTCAAATCATGAGTCCAAAAACCAATAAGTGACGTCACGGTAGGTACATACAATATTTTTACAGTCTATGGTTCAACAGAAAGGGGAGCATCCGTATTTTTGACGGCATTAAAAATCATTCGGACTGGATCTCTATATACCCTGGTATACTGTAATACCATGATACTGTCTGAGTCTACCATGCGAGACACAGTAATTGCAATCATCACCCTAGCAGCAATCTCAAAACCCACTGGTTATCATCTGATAACAATAAGCGATAGAGATTTCCCCAGCAGCAGCTCCAAGTCTGCAGGTTTATTTATAAATGGTGAGACTTTGTGACTAAATATAAACACAACCCAGTGAAAACAGACCCAGGCACTGACATCAATACACTGTCAGCTAGTGGTGAGGGTACTAGACACACAGTCTGTGCTGAAGTACTGCACATACACCCCAAAACCTGTGTTTGGTTTGGTCCTACTTTCATCCTATGCTAAGACACAGGAATGATGGGTAGAAGAGCATACAAATTCACAAGTGTTTCCCATAAAAACTAAATGTCTGTGGGCTGGACAGGAGGAGCATTTTATCCCTCTGACTCTGAAGCTCTCCACTGAAATCAAAATGCTGCTGATATTCTTCTAGGTGGGGCAGCGCTTGCTTGGGTTATGTGTCTGCACAGAAAAGGCTGCGTTATTGAATTATGTAAGTGTCTGAGAGCTTAAAAGCTGCACCAGGCAAGATTTATAAGAAAAAAATAGTTGTATCAGCCTAATTAAATCACGAAGTGGAGCTCCACTGGAGAAGGCTGACCCAGTCCCTGAAGAGATGCCAGAAATGTGTCCTATTTGCCCAAATAACGGTGTGGTGTGGGGCTGGTACACTTTTCAGCCCGCAGGGAGAGACACAGC
Organism: Epinephelus moara; assembly: GCF_006386435.1. NCBI lineage: Eukaryota > Metazoa > Chordata > Actinopteri > Perciformes > Serranidae > Epinephelus > Epinephelus moara. Next base: position 7,235,289 of record NC_065520.1, read on the forward strand.
CAGACATGAGGGCAGAATATAAACTGTCCCATTAACTGCTAACTTACAGGATTCGGGGTTAGGTTTGGTGTAATATGGACGACAAATTAAAGGCCTATTAAGTTAAATTTACTGGTATAAATCTAGAAGGTTCGTACAAAAGCAGCCTTCTGAGATAGGACCATTATCACACATGCTGTATACACAGAGAGACAGTCCTGAAATAGCTGTAGCGTGATTGGAGAACAATGAGGCGGTCCCGTCAGAGGCGACAGCTTCCTGTCCCCAACACACCCATCACATTCCTCTGTGCCAGTTTGTGTGTGTATGTTTGTGTTTCAGTGCATTCTTCTACTTCTGCAGACCAAAGTGTCCAATCCAATCTGACAGACGTGACAGCACTCCACCTACTCAAGACATTTGATTCAGTTTGTGCCCAAAGAAAAACGACTGGTTAGGGGTTACGGCAAACTGGGGATATGACATCTGAAAGATGTGGGCACTTGGGTTTACTGAAAAAGACTACTGGGTTGCATTTTGGGGCTTCACCCAAACTAAATACCAGGATATGTCCGCCTCTGCTGCTTCAGTTTTGACCATTCTTTTTTAAAATCTGTCTGAAGTGCAACATACAATCACTTGACTACCACTTTATGTTTTGAATCATCACTTCCTGTGGGGAGAACAAAGCCCATGACATTAGGATCTGGGGGCAAAGGGAAAGAGTCAACAGGGTCTTTTATCAGTTTTGGCAAATTATTCTTTGCTGTAGCCAAACTCTGAACTAGATTACATCATTTTCAAAGGAATTTGCTACTGCAGCTTCAACATCAACCACCTATTGACATATCAGTGCCTAATCTGGGTTTTCATGAACTGAAAAAGTTGCATATGGGGAAATCTGTTAGTTTACACAGTGCGGTTGCAGTTTTATCCAAGGACAAATTAGAAAGGTCCTTTCAGATGTACATCAGGGGGTTTAAGGTCCAATGTGTAGGACTTAGGGGCAGGATTTATTGGGATTAATCATATAAAACCTTAATAACTATGTTTTCATTCATATATAATCACCTAAAACAAAGAATCAACATATTTTTACAACCTTACAATTAGCTGTTTATACCTACATTATATAGATACCAGATATTGACACTAGATACCAGACCCCAAGATGGTGTCTATTCAGTCAAATGGAACTGTTCGCCTGATGCATCTGTCAAAAAGAGTTTCTAGCTTGCGGACTTTCGGGGTATGTGGCCCACTGAATATGCTCAGTAGGGTTTCTCCTCTGGACCTTGACAAATATAAAACCTCCATGGATCAAAAGTTCATAATAGAAAGAGTCATAACTGACTGCCTGCAGTTCAACAAATTCTGTCACGAGTTTTGCAGACGTCTCTTTTATAACAGTGGTCTATGGGGAAAATGCTTTGTTGGGCTGCAGGGGATTTTTTTTTTTTCCAGTGGCCACTCGGAAAAATTGTTAGCAAGGCTGAGCAGTGTGTCTGAGGGCTTGATCCACATATGGAGTAGGTCCTCCTTCACGGAGTCTGCCATGTTGTTTCTACAGTGGTCCAGAATGGACAAACCAGACACCAGCGCTAGATATGGCCATTCATGTTTTCGTGTCAGCCACTTTAGTTCTCCAACACGCTTGGCAATGGGATAAGTTTCACCTGGTTGCAATCTGCAACCTCACTGCTAGATGCCACCACCTATTAGCGCATAAGGTTTTTATGAACTGATAAATTTGCATATGAGGGAATTTGTTAGGTCACACAGTATGACTGCAGTTTTATCTAAGAACAAATTAGAAAATGTCTTTTTAGATGTAGATCAGGGGGTTTAAATCATGTAAAAGCAGTGGGCAGGATGTACTGAGAATGAAAATGATATCAAATATCAGGTCAATAGGCGTAGTAGTCAAAAATAGGCTTAATACGCTTGAGAATGTTTTGGAGTGCAATGCCAAGGTGCAGCTGATAATGTATATTCTACAATACTGTAACTTCTACTGAAAGGTCCCTGAGCAAGACACCAACACCCCCCCTGCTCTGATGTCAGTGAGGGAAAGGATAAATGATATTCCTCCTACAGCATCGCCCAAAATACTACTGTATCATACACTGAGGGATGCTACACATCCAAACTGAACTGTTATTTTGTTCAGCAAACAATGGATCTGATTATATGTTTTGAATGATAAACACACGTCTGCAAGAGAACTATTGCTGCATGCTAAAGAAAGCCACATTCTCATTGTCTGCCACAGGTCTTGGACAAACACAATGAGGAGCACCCAGATGACCTCCTAGTCATTTTCCTGATGAATTTTACCTCGGCCTACACTATTATATATACGGATAACAATCAGTTTCAGATCCTACATAAAGCTATTAGGGAGGAAACAGGAGATGAGCTGTCCTGTTATTCTGGGATTGATCTGATTGTGTGAGCAGAGCACACTCCAGCTCTGATCACATTCTTAAACTCTGTGTGTGTGTGTGTGTGTATGCGAGCAGCTTCAAATCACTGCTGACTTTCCCCTTACTGCACAAAGCCTCTTTTCATTCTGACAGCAAGGCAAGATGCTGAAGATGTTATTTTGGCTTTGTTGTTGTTGTTTCTATTAGGCCTTTATTTGTCACTGTTGCTTATGCGCTCGCCATCACACATCAGAGCATGACTTCATCAGCTCACAATACCAACCCAGTCGGAGGCAGCCCTTTATAGAGCAGCAGACAGATTGATGGGTGAGAAGGAAATATGTCAAATACATTTGCATGTGTGGAAAACGTCAATTAAAGGCTTGATGGCAACATGTGAGGCTGCAGATCCCCATCACAGTTATAACTATTATTGCATTTACATCTGAGACACCTCACTTACCTTTGCTACGGTGATTTAAACGTCGTTTGCGACCACACCTGCATGCAAACAAATCCCCGAAGAAGTCGCTTAATTATAGACGACGGACCTCCATACGGCCCAGGAACCACCGACCCTTCATCGGCTTCCAAGCGGGATTCGGCGCTCCAGAGCCCGGGCGCAGCGCTGCTGCCCCTCGGTAGTCCAGCCTCCGTTCAACGCGAAACCTCCCTTTGTAAATGCTTGTGTTTATTCCCGTCTTTAAATCATGGTTGCCATCTCTTCCTCGCCACTGCGTCGTTGACTTCTCCGTGATGTTGCCAGGCTGAGTAGAAATCCGTTCATATCTTATTTATTTGGCTGGACCACTTTACATCCGCCTCCCCGTTTCCGCCGCTTCACACACTTTATTCCCGTCCTGCTCGCGCTCCGCCATGCTGGAGGGAAATAAAACCGACCGCAGCCTGCTTACAACAACATATTTCCCTTAAATGCTGGGTAGGAACTTTTTTAAGAAGCCAGGCCTTGTTGTGGGAGTCCATCCTGACCGAGCTCAGCATCAAAATAACTGATTTAACACCTCCCACCACCCTCCCCTTTGTAGAGCACGGATTACCAAACTGAGGTTCGGGGACCTTCAAGGGGTCGGTGCCTCACTCACCAAGATACCCCATAATGGTTTGTTCCATTGGTATTGGAAAGTCGGCATTTCTGAACTCTCACTCAGAAATTTGAACTGAAATGCTCTGAAATCGGAATTCGACTCGGAAAGTGGCAGGAACGCAGGCCCCCAGGAATATTGCACTAACCAATTTTCCCAGCGGCCACTCACAGTATGCAAAATTACCCATCAGCCAAAAGCATTTTCCCCATAGGCCACCATTATAAAAGAGACATCTGTAAAGCTGTTGACAGGACACCTTGAATTGCAAACAAGGTCAATTATGGAAGTAAACCTGAAGCTAAAAACTGTTTGGTGTATGCGCCAGGTGAGCGACTCCATTGGCATGAATAGGTGCCATCTTGGGATCTGGTATCAAAGTATTATTATACGTCTATGACAGTAATATACTGTTTACGAGCACTTCTGTCTCATTGAAACAGTCCTCTGCACCAGTGGTTCCCAATTGGTGGGTCGGGGGTCCATTCTGAATGGACCGCAAGTGCAGTGCGAACATGTCAAGTTTGTAAAAAACATGCATTGTGAATTTCCCACACAGAGCTTTTATTTTGAAGCTCTGTTTCCTGCTGTAGACTGAGTGATGAACAGCCACCCACTTGACAGAGACAGCAAACTAGCTTGATGACATGGTCAAACACAAGTATGACACACAGTGTATTAACTTGTGTGGACCTTGAACTGTTGATGAAGGAGAAATCTGGACCCACAGTCCTGTGTAATTTCTATCTGTGTACATGTTGCTACAGTGTGTGTGTGTGTGTGTGTGTGCACAAAAGACAGTGAGCTGCATTGATATCAACTGGCTGACAGTGGCTAACCGGGGCTAACCGGGTCTGACCTGGTGTTGCTAAAACATCTTGGTTGTCAGACTTGTACTGGAATGCAGAAAATTCGGGTGATGTCATTCCCTGCTCCAACGTCAGACTCCTGACTTCCAAGATAAATGGAACGCAGCATAAGATCATCCCCTACTTTCTGCAGCAGCACCTGTGACTGGTAGACAAATTTCTTCCCCATTATCTGGAGAGATGCTGGACAGGACACAGACTGACATATACTACATTATCATGTAGGTATCATATGACAGAAATATCATACTCACTTTTTAGGCACAAAAAATGAACCTATATATGGGATATGATTAATCACTTAAGCAATAATAGAAATCACAAACTAGAATGTGATTCTTTAAGTAGTACAGTATTTACAGCTTACTGTAAGTGACTAAACTGTCCCCCATATGCTCCAAATCCAAACAGATATTCCAGGATTATTACAGTAATATCATACAGGGCTTTAAATTATAAACTGTGACCTAGTGTTATGATATTTTTTTATTTAGTAGGCAAACTTTTGGCAGCTTCTATACTGTGTTTTTGAACAATATTACTGCTTACATTATTCAGTGACTGAGGACGAGGGCTCACAAACAGCGCCCCACCCCCTTCCACCAGTAGGCCTGTCCCGCCGCTGGCCCTGGCCTAGATGAAGTGCAGTGACCCAGGGAGGAAACATGATGGAAGCAGATGGTTAGGATAGGAGAGAGGGAAGGATTTGGCAAATAATCCGACCGCCTTAATCCCTGCAACAACAAAAGAAAAAGTCTGTCCTTTCATCTTTTTGTCACATTACTGTAAGAAAAAACCCCCAAATCACAGCAGAGAACATGACCCAAGCAACATCATGCTCATTTTTATGATTTAAATATACATAAACAACTGAGGCTCTTACACTGAAAATCTTTTATCAAAAATAGCATCCTCTTTACAAAATGAGTTTTAACAGCAGTGCTGGTTTAAAAAGTTGAATTTTTACAGTAGCATCAGGGCTGTGTGTACATGTACAAATAATACAAGTTTAATCTAACCAAGAAAGTCTGACATCCACTGACATGGCGGTCAATCTGAAATATATATATCTGTGAATTATTTTTATATATTATTCATGAATAAATCACCTTTAGTCCTCCATATTTTTAAAAGGCAGCACTTGCACAGACTGAGTCTGAGTCTCAACATTCAAAATCAAAAACATTTTCACAGATGATGAGGCATTTGTGTGCATTTTCAAACGATGCAGTATGTGTTGATGAGCTGGTGGGCCATCCGCATGTTCCCGCTGGCCTGGTAGATGAGAGAGAGGTTGAAGGCGATCTCCCTCCTCAGATCCACCTGATCGTCAGGGATACCCTGCAGAGAGGACCAGTGGTGAAAGAATGAAGAGAGGGATACACAAACAGAGGAAACGATACTGTGAGGCTACATTATAGAGGTCTACTGAAAAACTGTCAGTGCACACATATTGGACAGACAAAGAGCTGTGGATGTAGGTCCGTTCATTAATGTCCTAAATAACAGAAATGTGTCTAAATTGGGTCACGATTGATACAGCAGGCTGAGTGCTCAATCATAGTCGTCGGGTTACTGGATAAGAAGAAATAAATGTTCGGGTGATGTTGTATATATACTCTGGGTTTAAGTCTTGCAACTGTTTTTTTTTTTAGATCTTTTAACCAATTTTTGATGTCTGAATCAATATAATTCAAATTCAATAACTGCTTTTATTGTTGTAATCTATGACTAACGTAACGTCATATTAGTTTCAAGAAAAACAAAGCCAAAGCAAGATGGCAGAAAATTGCAGGTGGTCTGAGGACACAGACCTTCAATCTTTAGCAAATCAAATTCAGCTAGCACAAACCTCAGCGGCGGGCGTGTGACCCCAAACTGCAATGGCTCTGCTGAATCAGCAAAATTTCTGTTGCTGCTGTTACACAGGATAAACCCAGCCTGCTGTGACCCCCTGGCACTTGCACCTGAATTTGAGTTGCTACACTTGCTACCACTAAATGAATGTCCGTCTGCTGAGGTGCAGCCCACGCTTTCCCAGCAAAGTATTCTTCTAACAGCAGGGAGAAAGACAGAGGGACCACCAGATGAGCTAGCTACGTAATTCTTGTGTCATTTGTGGTCAGATAAACAGAGAGCATGAGCGAGAGTGGGGCAAGGGGCTCGACAGGATGAGTCATGAAACATTTGAAACTGTTTTACCTGGTCTGGCGTGTGACCCCAGACTGCTGTGGCTCTCTGCTGTATCAGCAAACTTTCTGTTGCTGCTGTTACACAAGCTAAACCCAGCCTGCTGTGTCCCCTGGCACTGGAGTTTGCGCCTGAGTATCATGATAGTATGGAATCGGAAGATAAGCAAGTGGTCCAAGCCCTGATGTATACGCACCTCAAGTTTCTTAGGAGGCATTGTAAGAGCCTTCTGGTAGTAATGTAAAGCCAAATGTGTGAGGCCCATCTGGTGCAGCGCTCTGCCCAGATTGTACATGCTCTCCTGACACTCTCCACGCAGTTCCACATACCGCCACAGGAAGGAGAAACCCTGGAAACACACAAATATTTAAAAACACAGAGTAGGTTTCTAACTATAAAGCTAAGAGAGGGAATACGACACACAAACACTGTACCTGCAGCACCAGTGTATGTCGTTTGGCAACGTACTTCTGAGATGCCATGTGGAAGAAGGTGAGACCCACACACAGGCTGTGGAGTGGGTTGTTGGGGTGAGTCTGGAAGGCCTGAACATACTGACCTGAAGACACACAACATGTGTTACATGAATACCATGGGAAAATCATCAAAATATTTTTCCTAATCTCACTACCTTTTATATTTATTTTTAAAATTAGCTTGTCTACTACATTAACACTAGCCACATTAGCTCCACATCCTCAGTGCGTGTGTGTATTTGGTACCCAGGGCGTGTTTGAAGCTCCCAGACACCATGGCGTTGTGTCCGCACAGGACACACAAGGCATGGTTGTCAGGATGTTTTAACAGCAGACGTAGACAGAAGCGATGGTGACGCTGGTGTTGGGAGGTTATTGTCAGCTGAGGGGAATAAAAAAACCGACATTTGTTTATGTCCACAAGAACAGACACACAGAAACAGAGACATGAAAGACTATTATGTATTTTTGTCACTGATTAATGGTCTTTAAAGCTTTGATGAGGTAATTCTTGCACACAGAGACAGAGGCAGACCTGGTTGAAAATATTCCAAAGCTGAGGCAGATCCACATTTTCCATCAGCATCAATCTATTGAGAAGAGAAAAGCAGAGGACAATTTATGTTTTTCTTTCAACTCCTGACAAAAAAGAAGCCGACTCATTCTCTGCATAATTAAGTCATAGATGTGAGTCTACCTAATGTAGTTGTAGGCCTTGTAGTAGTTGTGGTCGAGGATGGTGGCGGACAGGCCGAAGAACTCCATCTCCTTCCTCCTGGGCTTGTTGTCGTAGAAGGAGTAGAACTCCATGGCGGACTCGACCAGCAGCTCGGCCTCCTCGTAGCGCTGCACCTCACACAGTGTGAGCACGCAGCTCACCAGCAGCTGCCACCAGTCTTCTTTGGACAGAACATTGGTCTTACCTGAGCACAGGGACGGGATTATACCATCAGTATAGCATAAATTCTGGATAAAAAAAAGATCACTGATACTGGCTCGGTCGTCAGCCGTTTCACAGCATTTGACATTACATAACACAACATTTTCTACGTTTGTTTGTTGTTTGTCTTCCAGGTTTAATTTCATAAGGGGATGGCTCATGAATGCAGCACTTTGATAAACCATACTTTATGCTTTTTTATAGTTTAGTGAGCTAAAACATGCTTCAAATATTGCCCCGTCAGAGAGAAATAAACAGCTTGTTCTCCACATATGGCAAATGTGAATAAGTGCTGACAGTGACCAATATCTGGCCAACTGCTCTGTGCTGCTCCTGCCAGCTCCAGGCTCTGTACATCAGCCAGACAACCAGGTATGAAGACTTGAAACTCGGGTAGGCAGTTTAATTTTGGCGTCACTGGGCAAAAATCCCATGATTAACTTTGAGCATTTTGTAAGTCAAGTGGACTGAAAGAAGACGAGGCTTCTGCCCGTCTGCTTCGCTCTGCATTCAGGCTTTAGAAAATCTAGTTTGTGACAGGAGACTTTGGCCAATCATACTGCCAATCACTGCTCATGATCTGCAGTCAGCCTGTATAGTTCAGTATAGTTATATGTATATCCTTACCAGTGTTGTCCAGGTAAGCAGCTTCATGGTCAGCGATCTCTGGCAGTGTGTCTTTGGCCTTCACCAGTCTCAGGTGACTCTTCCCTGACGCCATTACAGAACGCACACACACCTTGGCTCGCTGCATGGACACCTAAGACACCGGAAAAAACAGAATTGTCCCTCAGTGCTGAAAGAAAAAAAAATCTTCCTGGATGAGACATCCTCAGTGCATGTGGGTGTGTTTATGCGTGTTACCTTAAGCAGCATGGAGATCATAGTGATCATAGCGTCCAGGTAGTCCTGTGTTTGTCCCTGAGTCTTCAGCAGTGTGGAACGATGCAGCAGCAGCTTCAGTTCCTACAACCACAGCGTATACAGAGATATGAGTTTACACACAGACAAAGAAATCAATCCTGTCACTCTTTTACAAATCCAAACACGAGGAAAGCTAAACTCAGGTTTTTAAATTGTTCAGTATTTATTATGTATGGGAGTCCACTCACCCCAGACAAAAACATCAATGTATCTTATTTTTATTTTATTTTTAGAATTGTTGTGTGTCCTCAAGTGTGATTTTTAAATGACACAAGACAGAAAATGTAGTATATTCTTTTAAGGACTGGACACAAGATGCAAGATGCTCTTGCCTTTTGTGAGGCCGACGAGTCCTGCGCCAACGTGTCACTGTCATACATGGACTCCAGGGCCTTGAGGGCGCACTCTGGTCGGCCCAGCTGCTGTTGCAGGGTGGCCAGGGAGAGCCGAGCCTCCAGGTGCTGCGGCGCCATCTCCACCACCTTAGTGTAGCTCTGAGCTGCCGCCTCCATTTGGCCCAGCGCCTTCAGACACTCTGCGTGGGAGACGTGATGAAGGTATTTATGCAACAGTGGTTTTCATTTTCTCGACTCAAAGCCAAACTGAGGGGTCATTTCAAACCCTGTCTTGCACCTTAGCTGCAAAGTTTAACACAGTGGAGATTTTTGGATGTGCGCTTCTGGAGATAAGCTTCTCATCTACCAGGATATTTCAGTTTCAACTCTTAAATTTGTCTGAGCAGGATTATGGTTAGTATTTACACCATCAATGTTTGTTTCGATATGTTGTGAATTACCTAGTTGGGGCTTTTAAAGCATTGTACATGTTTACTCGATCTTAAACTTTTGCTTTCTGTTGGTCCCACCTGCGTGTCGGAGCCAGACAACAGCCAAGTTGTACTTCTCCGATATGATGAGGGCAGACAGCAGAGGCAGGGCAGTCATGTACTCGCCCTCCTCCAGGTAGGCTTCACCTACATCCAGGTACAAGTCACCAATCTCCTCTGGACTCTGCTCCATCAGTGTCGACACGAGTCCCTGCGAGGCGGAGGGTACAGAGCAGTGGAGACAGGTGTCGTTAGCCATGCTAGAAATCAATATTTTTTGGCTTAAGTTTCTCAATGTTGCACCTGTGTTGCTAAGAAAATCTCCTCAACTGTGTTTACCTCCAGGGGTGTGAAGACATGTAGGTGTATGAGGCAGACAATTAGCTTGGCCCTCAGGTCCACTGGGACACTGTCTGGTACCTGCACATCCTGAATGTTACCTGGAGACACACACAAACACACACACCCTCGGTCAGCGTTACTATGCTCCAAAAATAACAAATATGACTACAGTTTCTTCACTGACGGAGAGGAGTGTGAGAATTGTGAGAAAATTCACAGCTAAGGTGTTAAGGCTACATTTCCACAATAACACAACAAACCACTGTGGACCTCTTCTCTTTGTGTTTAACAGTTTGTTCCCAACTGACTGGCGAAATGAGATATTGTAACTACATTTTACATGATGTTTTAAATTTAACCTTACAGGCATAAAAAGACAACTGTAAGGTCAAAGAGAAGAGAAATATTTGCAAACTGATTTATGTTTTTGCAAAGAGCCACTCACCGTTCTCTTCTGCAGCTAACTCCTCTACAGTCTTCGACTTTGTGCACTCTCCATTCTTCTCATCTTGTTCCTCAGTCGTACTCTCTGTCACTTTGTCATCTTGTTCTGGTACTGTACTCTCTGATTTGGTTTCATCCTTGACCAGAACTATACCTGCAAACTGGACCAAGACCTGGGACAACACACACAAAGCACATGCATCCATTAAAACACCTTGTGTTTGCTTTTTCTCTCTCTGAACGACACAAACAAGCTTTTGCTTCACTGCACACAAACACACACACCGAGGTCTACCTGCAGGGCCTTGTTGTGCTGGCGGTTGGCGATATAGAGCTCAGCTGCCATGTTGATGAAGTCATCGCTGACCAGGTCGGGGTGTCGCGCCAGAGCTTCCTCTATTACACCCAAAGCTGAGGGCAAGTCATTACTCTCATAGTAACTCCTAAACAGGACACACACACTCTTAATTAATAATTAATTCATTTTGATGCAATTAATGAAATCCTGTGTTGGGCTTTTGTGGTTGAATGTGTGGATCTGTGCATCACTGTGTGTACTCTACTTGGCCATGTCCTTGGACAGCTGCATGAAGTGCTCTCCGTCCTCCAGTGGCAGCAGTGAAAGGATCCTGCGGTAGCCGTCCATGCACTGTTTGTGCTCGCCCAGACGCATGTGGAGGCTGGAGCGCTCCCACACGTAGCGCACGTTGGTGGGGTCGTACTTAATGGCTGGGGAGGCAGAGAGCAAGAGGGAATGGAGTACAGTATTATTGATAGTAGGGTTGCAAATAACAACTACTGTCATCATTGATTAATCTAATTTCTTTAATTGATTGCTTAATCGTTAGTCAATATAAATGATGTGAGTAAATTGTATTTTAGAGACAGCAGAGTAAAATGTGGTGAGAAAGAAAAGCTTCTTAGGGACAAGACGATGTGTCAGAGTCGCAGAAACCCAGTCACTGTGCATTATCCTGCCCACCCTGGTGTCATGTTTCCAAAAATACCCCTGACTACTACAGTGTCACAAAAGACAGAGTTGCGACACAGGGACGTCTGGGTCACGTGGTTGCGGTCTCTGTTTCAGAACCGTTACACTCATATAGCTGTATATATTTTAATCTTTGACTTCTGAGTGTCAGACTGACCCTTTGAGTAGCAGACAATGGCCTGTCGGATGTTGTCCTGCTCCAGAGACATTTCTGCCAGTCTGATCCACTCATCACAGTCCGAGGGGTTCAGGTGAGCGGCGATCAGACCAAACTGCAGCGCTTTCTCCATGTCTTCATCATCCTCATAGATCATAGCTAATGTGGAGAAAGGCTCGTAGGCCAGAGGAGCTGGAAGAGAAGGGAGAGATCATTTAGATAAATGATAAATGTAAAAATAGGTAACTCAAAAAACGCACACAAGTTGTTTCATACCCTGTCGTATGATCTCCATACACATCAAGATGGCGTCCTCTTTCTCTCCTCTGGCATAGCGGATATTGGCTTCTCCCATCAAGCCTCTCAGAGCTCTGGGCAGCTTGCTGCGATGACGCCGCTCCTGGACACACACACAAGAAGTCATAAACTAACACACATTAAGAGCTGGGGAAAGGACACCTGCACACTCTTCCGTCTGCCTCCTCACCTTCATCATCTTCTTGTTTTCTCGGTTCAGCTCCATCTCCAGCGCGAAGACGTCCCCCACTGTCACATCCTCCTCGTCCCCGTCCTCATCCAAATCTCTCCTCTTCCTGCCCCTCCGTCCTCTCCCTCCTTTCCCCCTTCGCTTCGGCCTCTTCTCTGTCTCCTCCACCTCCTCTTCCACCTCCACCTCCATCTCCATCTTTGGCCCCTCCTCTTCCTCCACCTTGTAATCCTCATCATCTTCATCATCAACGTAGCTCAAACTGTCCTCCTCTTCCTCCTCCTCTTCTGAAGATGGTGGTTCTGGCTTTTCTCCGAGCATGGAGGCAAAGGCGAGCTGGACCCCCGGGCTGACTCCCTCTTCTGGCGGGAGGGAAGAGTTGTGTCAAGTGATGTCATCATCAATAATAATAATAATACTAATAGAAATAACAATAATAACAACCATTGAGAGAAGATAGGAGTCACCGGAGTCACTTTTTATTGTCATTGTGCACAGCAGCAATTGTTCTGTGGCCATTTTTACCTCAGGTTTCATCTCTCAGGCTATATTAAGGTTTAATATAACAATACTTTTCTGTATCACCTAAATAAAGCATTGTCCTTTGATTGCTTTTCATGTACAATACAATAATTTAATTTACACAGTACTCTATTTAGTAGAAATGCAATTACAACATCTATCCAGATTTGCATCTAATGTGCATCAGTAAGTATCAGGTTTCACTGAAGAAAACTGATATGTCAAAAGCTCCTCAGTTATAGCATTTGTGTCACTGATCAGCAGCAAAATGCAAATTTAACCGCCGCCTCAGTGTCAGAAAGACAGTAGTTTTACCGATTTTCCCCGGGATCTGTGCAGAGGTTGAGGGCTGAGCATCATCCTCCACATCTTCAGCATCAGCAGATACCTCTGACTCCTGGGAGGGGAAAGAAAATACTGACCTTTACTTAAACAGCTATGAAGGGGCTTAATTTTCGACATGGGGACACAGGGAATATGGCCCCCACAGTATTGGACCCCCATTTTTAACAGTCTAACTAATGTTATATCAGAAAGGTATGGAATATGGAATGGTTTTTGTATCTTATAAGTAGTAAATTACCCATAGAATGAATGGCAAGTATGGAAATGAGAACTTAAAGACGAAGAATAATTTTAAAAGTCTGTCGAAAATTTTTAAAAGTGATAATGGAATCTATTTTAGTGGAATATAGTTTTAACATTGTAAGAGGAGATGACACGTAGGGCAAATATCAGGGCACTATTAGTACAAATGTGAACTAAATCCAAGCAATAGGAAAAAAATGAAATGAGATTAGGTTGGTACCCCCATCATCTCCAGATTGGTTTTATTCTGCACTATTTCATCTATGGGTTAGTCAATACAGTTTAATTACTTTTTATTTTGCTGTATTAAATATTCTGTTACGACCATCCATTTCATGAAGAAGACATATCAAAATGATTTCTAAAAAATTGTAGTGTTTTGCTCTTCCTTGGGAAGATGCATCTGTGTCTGTACTACTTAATGTAGCCACTTTGCCACTGCACAAAAAAAAAAAAACACCTGATAACATCTGGCTTTTGTATGTAATGGGAAAGGTTACAATCGGGATTCACACTTGGGTCAAATGACTCAGCAGAAGTCATGGTTGTTTATCAGCTCTGGCTCTGATCTGCGCTGCTAGAAATAAAACACCCAGGTGAAGACACTTATTTTAGCTCCTTTACAGATGAGATGCAATGACATGGCACCACAAAACTCAGTCCGTTTCCATCCAAGCAACCTTCCAACATCGCTCCAAATTAGTCTGCACCAAATTTGAACAAGAGACCGAATAAGTAAGACATATATGAAGTCATCAACACAAAGGGTTCACTGACCTCTATGCTGCTCTCTACTGTTTTCTAACCTATTGTCCAGACTGACAGACACTTCAGTATCAACAACTAACTAACAAACAAACACATGCTCTCTGCAGCAGAGCCATGTACACGCCACTAGTTTACTGACAATTGGAAAGTAGTCTATGGCCCTTTTCTTTTTTTTTGCAAAAACGTATACACGCTAATCTGGGTGGAAAAGGGAGATGTGTCCCCCTGACCACTGAAATGTAAAGCTCGCCCATGCAGCAATGTATATTTCAAAACAGACGTTTAGGTATATTATTGAACTAATAAATCAGTCCATTATTTTTTTTTATCAAACAGTCCAGTCATATTTCAAAATATAAATATAGCGTGACGACATTAAATTGTTGTGAAGTCTATGAAACGTACAGGGTGATTCTGCGTCAGCTAGCTAACGTTAGCTATGCTACCTTAGCTCTGGTCTGAGCTGTGGCGTGGTGTCGCCGGTTAGGCAGTTAACTCGTTCACATATCCATAATTTGTGATTTACCTTGGCTTTCCGCTCGTCTCTCCGCTTGTCAAACTCCTCAAATGTTATCCTCCCCTCCAGGTACTCTATGAGCTCAGCGCTGAAACCAGACATCTTTCTGTCTGTTACGGTTAACGTTACTCTGTCTGTCTCAGGCTGAGGCTGACTGTCGGCACAGGAGGTGCTCCTTCAAACTAAATGCGTCATTTACGTTAATGCAGTAACACAATATCAACTGTTTCGAGAAAAATACACCCTCAGTGGTGACTTCAGCTGCACTTCAAGTAAACACAAATCACCCGCATGTTGAAGTGCAGTCACGTGACCTGTAAAAACTTCCGGTATGAGTTTCTCAAAGTGAAACAGGAAAGTGTTTTGGCGACAACTAGCGGTGAGAGCAGGGAACGCACACAATACAATTTGTATTTTGACCTTTATTTTTGCCTAAATTACTGAAATATTACCCACCAAATGTTATTATGCAAAAGAAATAAGGTAAAGTCAGTCTTTCTAAATATTTAATTTTTAATACTAAAACTATATTGACCATTAATCTAAAACCTTTATCTGGTTTTTACTCTGAAGACATTAAAATTGAAAAGGTACTAGAATGTAAAGATTTTTTTCCATGTATAAAACATGTCTGGAGGGGACATTTTAGTGCACTAGATATGAATTAATTAATTATTTTTTCATTTAATTATTAACAGCCACAAGTTATTTATTGTTCTTTTACCACCCACAGTTTATCATCTTGTTTTCTTTCACAAAGTTCCGTAAAAAGTGATTTTCTAAGAGGAAGTTTTATACAAATACACACACTGTGGTGCAATGTAGCTCAGTAAATTTACTCAAGTACTTGTACACTTGTACTTCCCTATAGTTCAGAGGGAAACATTGTGCTCCATAACATATTTTGACAGTAATATGTAGTCTATAGTATTGTTTGTGTTGAAAAGATGAAATCAGTTTCTTCTTGACCAACTACATCAATTAAATTCTACTGGAGGCATTTTCCTGCATTTTTTCCTGTATCACGTTCGTTTACTTTTGATACTTTAAGTAAACTTTGCCAATAACATACTGTAGTACTGTATGTTTTTTTGTTTATAGATATCATTTATAATTCATGCAAGTGCACTTGTTTCTTATTTTAGCCTCACATCATGTATGCTTTACACAACATGTTTGGCCTTCGCCTTCGTTGTTCTTCATGAAAATTTGTTTGAAAGTGCAGCTTGAGCGTACATAATTGAAAAATTAATATAACATGTTTGTTTTGTTATGACCATGCTGGGGATTTACGTCAATGCATATCAGCTTTTTCCATTTCACCCAGATCCAGAGCAGTGTGGCAACTGCTGCTGTTCATTCAGCAGGTTAATGCTTGACGTGTTCTGCATTATCTTTTTATCTCCCATGCAAAAAAGAGAGGGAGCAGAAGAAGAGAGAGGGACCGAGGGAGAGGTGGAGGGTGTGGTTTCATCCCGGCAGCTGATGCTCCTCCTGCTTCTTTCTCAGTTTCCTCTCAGTGTGAGCTCTGATGCCTCTGTTCCATCAGCTTCGCATTGTTTCAGTGTCCTGGATGTTCTGGATCTTCCAAACTGTGGGATGACTGCAGCTGAAGCCTAGCACAGGTGAGCATTATAATCCAAACCTGAAGTGTTTTATCAACCAAAAGGTATTTAATGTTTGTTTCTTTTTGCAAAGGGGGGGGGGGGGGGGGGGGGGGGCAGTTATGGGTCTTTTTAAATAAGTGTTGCCTTGTCTTTAATTTTAATTTTTTGAACAGACTAAACTAANGCGAGGAGCGGCGCCGGGGAGGGGGGGGGGGGGGGTGGGGGGGGGGGGGGGGGGGGGTGGCGCAGTTATGGATCTTTATAGATAGTTGTTGCCTTGTCTTTAATCTTATTTTATGGAACAGAACTAATCTACAATTAAATGTGTAACAGACTTAATAAAAGTCTTTAATTTTGTAAAAGTACTCAACTACTTTCATGTTTTGAAGAGAAATGCACATATTCTAAATTCTGAGGGGGCGTGTGTCCCCTTTGTGCCCCTGAAATCTACACCTATGTGTTCAGCACAACCCAGCCTGTTCTATTCAAAAATTGCCCCGTTAGCTTGTGTGTTAATTTAGTAGTTCTTGGTTCAAAATTAGCAGATTGAAAGCTTGGTAAACAACGCGCATCATTTGCAATGTTTACCATGTTTTTGGCAAATGATGATTCCACCTCTGATGTGCAATTTGGGCTGACTATAAATATTTCATTGACACTGACATTAGAGTTGAGTTGAAAAGAAAAGTGTGCCATTTTTTCCAAGTATCAAACATTAATAAACCTGGCAACAAGGGGCAAACACAAGTTTGAGCCCCCCCCCACCCGAACCAATTATGTATGGACTGACTCTACTCACTCAATAGGCAGGAAAATTGCAAAAATTCAGCTGCTGCTGTTTTTTATTCCGCCTAATTTGCTTAAATAGCAGGGAATCCATCTATTTACATGTGCACAGAGCAACAAGCAGCAGGTTTTAATACATATCCATGTGTGTACATAGTGAACACTTGGGTCTGTGTGTGTGTGTGTGTGTGTGTCATTGTTTTCATCCCTTATCAGGAACAATTTTCACCGCTCAGTTGGTCAGCACAAAGGCCACAGGCTGAGCTTCATAACAACCTCTGTTCCTCTCTCCTTTCATATCTTCTTCTCCTCAGATAAATTTAGTCTGCGTAATCAATGTGAGAACTAGAAACTGCTCTATCAGCAGATCTAATTAGGTGGATAATTTGTACACCTCTTACAAATGATTTTCTTTACATGTGGTTTAAATGCTGAAGTTTTCTCAATTTCTATCCCTATTTCCAGGTTTTCCAAGACTGTGGATCCTCTGTCTCCCTCTCATCATGAATGTGACTCCTGACAGCTGTACGGCAGAGATGCCGTACGGCTACCAACCTCGTCTGAAAGGGTTCTACATCGCCATCGAGCTCATCATTGCAGTGCTGGCCATCACAGGCAACTTTTTGGTTTGTCTGGCTGTCACTCGCAACAAGAAACTTCGCACCGTCACCAACTACTTCCTGGTGAGGAAATCTGTTTCTGCAAAATCTGGAATTCTTAACACACAATCCTGTGGCCAAAAGTGTTTTACTCTGTCTGCATGTGTGTGAAGATATCATTAGCTGTGTCAGACATCCTGGTGGGCTTGGTGGCCATTCCCTGTGCAGTGCTGACAGACCTGGGTCGACCTCGCCATAACCTGCCCCTCTGCCTGGTGCTGCTCAGCATCCTCATGGTGCTCACACAGGTAGGGACATTAACCTGTAGGCAAGAGCACTACCCATAAATATGCTCAGTGTATGTCATCAAGATGCTAGAGCTGCTCTGTTAAAGGTTGTCACTTTTTTTTTGGGGGGGCTTTTTGCCTTTAATGGACAGGACAGATTGAAATGGGGTGAGAGAGAGAGTGGGGGTTGACATGCAGTAAAGAGTTGCAAGCTGGAGTCAAACCTGCAACCACTGCAGCGAGGTGTCGCCTCTGTACATGGGGCGCCGCCACTATCCACTACACTACCGACGCCCCTAAGTGTTGTCACTTTGACCAAGAATCCATTTTGTGATGCCTGCTGAAGATCCTATCGTATATGACCTTTTAAAAACCTTCCTTTCTCTTCCAGAGCTCCATCCTGAGCCTGTTAGCAGTAGCAGTGGAGCGTTACACGGCCATCCTTCTGCCCTTCCAGTACCAGCGCATCATGAGCCCCAGGAACGCCCACCTGGCCCTGCTGGTCACCTGGGGCCTGGGAGCCATCACCGGCTCTGTGCCGCTAATGGATTGGAAACGACAACCGCCAGACTCTGAGTAAGAGAATGAGGAGGGCAGATGGATGGATGAATGGATGGATGGGAGGACTGCAAGAGAATGAAATTAAAGAAGGGGCATGTGTGCATAATAATTAATATATATATGCCTCTTTTCAATCTAGCTACTGTATCTTCACTTGTGTGGTGGACATGAACTACATGGTCTACTTCAACTTCTTCTGCTGCCTGCTGGTGCCGCTGGTGGCCATGTTCATCATCTACAGCCACATCTTCCTCACCGTCCGTCGCCAGCTGAGACGCATCGCTGTGGCTAGGGGAACTGCAGAGGACATAACAGCTGCTAGTAGTGGGTGCACTGGGACAGACAATGGGAGTTCTGCTGCTGGGGGAACTGCAGCAGATGGAGCAGACATGGGGGCAGAAAAAGAATCCAGCAGACAAGCCGAGGAAGGCTTGTCTGCTGGGCAGAGGGAAGTAGAGTCTGGCATTGGGTCTCTTATTGAAACTGAGACTACTGCTGTCTTTACAAAGCCAGGGCTCAGGACTGCTTCTGCTGTACCTCCCACCTGCAGCTCTGCTCTTGCCAACACCCGTCCAGAAGAGTCCAACGAGGCCAAATCCAACATTCGCAGCCGTAAGGAGATGCGTAAGGCCACCTCCCTCTTCCTGGTCCTCTTTCTCTTCATGGTGTGCTGGATGCCAATCCACCTCATCAACTGCATCCTGCTGCTCTGCCCACAATGCAAGGTCCCCATGTCGGTCACACTAGGAGCCATTTTGCTTTCTCACGCTAATTCGGCCCTCAACCCAATCTTGTACGCATACAGGATGAGGTCTTTCAGATACACTCTGATAGGAATGTGGAGAGGATTGAGGAGTGTTAGGCCAAATTCCAAGTAGAGCAGCACTGTGGGTCATAAACAAACACTCAGTGCTGAGGGTCAGGGTTGGTTTGTGGAAAACTTCAACCAAGGGGATACAACTTTCACTGTAAAAAGTAGGGCTTTTTGTTAAATGCGAAATTCAGAGGGTATAAGTTGGATACAATTCTCAATATGGAGGTGGCTGAGCTGGTGGCTAGCAGCTAACGGTGCTAACTGAATAAACAGCATTTAACAACAGCAACAATGCTGACAGAACTGACGGTGTTAACCAGGGGGGAACCTGAGGGTGGCTGCAACTCCTCCGCCGCACAGTTGCTGGTAACCACCATAGGGGCATAGTGCAAGGCAGGGATGATAAGCAAGCCAGTAGGATACGCACCCACAACAAAGAACAGAGAAGCTCGGATTCCAACACACACAGAGGTCGTGTGACTTAATTCTCTGCTTAGGACACCATTACTCTACGATATCTTTACATAACAAAAGTGGTTTGCTGCTTTATTAATGCTCTAAACATCACATACAGAACCTTTAAAGCTCTTGAGTAAGATTTAGTGGCATTTGGCGATTGTAGAAGCAACATGGCAGCCTTCGTGGAACAGGACCTGGGGGGGTGACTTGCAGCAAAGGGCCACAGGCTGGAGTTGAACCCGGGCCGCTGCAGCAACAGCCTTGTACATGGGGCGCCTGCTCTACCACTAAGCCACCGACACCCCAAATTAGCATTGATTTAAGTCTAATTCTTTAGTGTTGACTGTAGTGATGCCCAAGGACCGTAAAATAATGTCTACTCAGAATGTCTTCCCTGAAGCACTGTATCAGCAAATAGCAGGCCTTCAAAGGTGATGTGGCAGAGTCACTGTTTTAAGTAATACTTAATAAAATGTTAACATAGTGGAGCATTTAGCAGCTAGAGTCACATATGTTTCTTAGAATTTATTGGATACCAAAATAGAGTGAAAAGGAAAGTGTATAATGAACTTACATTCATTAGGTGGACACAAACATGACTCCAAATGAATTCTCGCGTTGACCTGTGTCTTCTAGATGTGGAAATAAGGAGCTGCTTGCCACCATGTTCGCCATATCATTTTTTAAGGCTGCACTGCCCCCAGGTGGTGTGGGAAAAAAAATCAATTTATGCGTCTTTGAAAGATGCAGATATACAGTAATGGGTCACATTTTATAACAAACTTGAGTCTTTTAATAGATCTCAGTGTGTGTAATTTAATAGAATCAGAAATTTTTAATCTTAATGATATTTTTTATTAGACTTTAAAAACTAATAAGGACAGTTATGGTCAATTGGCTTACTGTTTGGAATCAGAGGACTTTATAGAACTCTAGTTTCTGTGCAAATATGTTCATCTATTAAAAAAAAAAATCACAATTTCTTCTTATTGTAGCGGTGAATTTTACATGGTTGTTTGATTGTTTACATTGTACATCAGGAACATGTGTGTGTGCTTGCTTTATGAATGTAAAAGTTGAATAAATGAGTTGTCCTGTATGGACTTCATATGCACAAAAGTATTTAGGTTGCAGTTGATTGCACCTTGTCCCTTATTTGAGTTCATGTGTGCAGGCATGTACTGCTAAACTGGGACCTTTTTTTTTTGGTGGACCAGCTTTTCAAAATAAATATTTTTGTGCATTTATCGTTCCTTGCATTTATTCTAATCCTGTTGAAAGCAAACAACAAAGAGCAAATCAAAGAGGTGAGTCAACTCAACATAACTGCGTGCTTTATTGATATACAGTAAAGCATTTTATAATACAGTAGTAAGGCATATATTTGGTGGAATCTGATATGTTGTGAAGTATTGACGCGTTATTTGAAAAATGATGTGAGAATGAAAGACAAACGTTAGAAATGAAAAACAAACTAAGAAATCAATCAAATTCAGTGTCTGAATCAAAACAAAACCCTCCTGGATCATGCTGCAAGAATATGATGCCAAAAACAAACGAGTGTATAACGCCACGGCGCTCACCGCGGACTTCTCTGAGTGGTTATACATTAAATAACGATGGAGTTTATTTAGTCACACATGCTAATGTTGTAACACCTCACACGGCACAAAACAAAATACCTTTTTAACCAAAGACAAAAAGACACTTCTAGAATAAACGCATCCTCCACACAGGAAACAAATATCTAGTATGTCCCAGGTATGACAGTAGTGCACACGGATTCATTTGATTTGTGTAAAATGCTAATTTTTCAAACTTGAGTTAAATCTCTGACAGAGATGAGAAATGCAGTAAATGCATCTGAACATTCAGACTGGAGGCTCCTACAGTGCAGTAGAACGTTACAGAGTGATTAGGATATTTGACGTGAATCAACCATCCAGCAATATTCAATTAATAAACAATCAGAGGAGCGTGGGGTTGAGTACAGTAGAGAAATTGCCTCCGAACCGGACTTTGACAATTCAGACGAGGTAGAGCTTACGTTACTGGGCTTCCTAAAACCTCCTAAAATATTTCTCTGTTACAGGTCAAACAGAAAAATTCCTCAAAAATAATCTCAACAAGCAGCCTTGTAACACTGTAGTGCTCAGATTCAATTAAAATCACATTCTTCTAAGTTCCTCTTACAGTACGTCTGACAAAACCAATACACAGTGTACTGTGTGGACTCAACAGGCCCTAAAGACACTTAGAAAGCATCTTAGAGATTCATATGTTCATAAAATCCTTATTAAAGATGTACCAGTGCAATAATCAGGACTTTTTTCTTTCAAAAAAATACAGTTTCTTTCTGAAGGAGTCTGTAGAGGCCCGATGCAGAACTGAAGAGAAATGCTTTCACAAACTGATGACCAGTTTGGATATAAAAGATACTGATAGACATCCAGTGGTCTAACTCTGTTGCAGTGATGTAAAGGTGTACTCCAGGACATCATGACATCACTGCTGGGTGTGCTTACAGGTGCAACAAAGTTTCAAACCTGTTTTACCTCTGACACACCCATCAGTGATGCTGAGTGAAGACATGAAAATTTGCTGGGCATCTACAAGGCAGTGAGGGTCTACTGAGAGACGCTATAAAGTTTCATGATGGGAAAGGTGGGATCCAGTGTTTTTAAAGCCACACTAGGAACAAAAGTCCGGATATCTCAGCCTCTGCTCCTTCAACTTGGACTATTCTTTTTAAAAATCTGTCTCTTGTGAATCCCCCAACTTCATGAATGTGCAATGCCAAATCACTGAACTGACCCTTTAAAGGAGTAGTTTGGATATTGTGAAGTGGCGTTTTGGGAGGTTAGTTCTGCATCTATGCTCTCGTCAAAGCCACCACGCTCCACTTACAAAAGCAGTAAT
The DNA here is from genome assembly GCF_006386435.1 of Epinephelus moara. Lineage (NCBI taxonomy): Eukaryota > Metazoa > Chordata > Actinopteri > Perciformes > Serranidae > Epinephelus > Epinephelus moara. Next base: position 7,257,870 of record NC_065520.1, read on the forward strand.
TTTAGGTCGCTGAACACAGGAGCTGCTGGTTTACCACTGCCTCAATCAGCTGGTTTGTTTGTGCTATTGAGTGACTTTGCGAATGTGAACTAACTCTTATAAACACCAAAGTCACACTATAACACAAACAAACAAACAAACTGATCGAGGCAGCAAAAGACCAGCAACTCCTGTGTTCAGTGATGTTAAATTACTGTTTTTCTCAATGGAGTCTGGCTTGAAGAGAGCACTATAACTGCTTCAGTTTCCCGTCGAAAATTGGTGTCTGACAGCTACGTAAAGCGGTGAAAATTTTCTAGATATAGCATACATTTAAAATTATATTGATTTTGTTTCTGTCCCCCTGCCTGCTTCTCCAAACTAGGGGTGTGCCGACTGACATCTACTGTATGTAATTCACAAAACTATAGATAATTACCTCATACACCCCACTTCAAAATGTCAGAACTATCCCTTATTATCAAGTTTAAAAGATAATGCACACACATATATGTATCTCAACATACTATGCAAATAGTGAATATATTCTTTCATCAACAGGGATGACAAATGCAGGTTGACTTTTCCCCACTACATAAGAAAAACGAAGTAGTTTGATGATTGTAGAATGGAATCCAAATGTTTTCCTATTATGTCGAATTATTTCCCATTATGTGCATTAGCTTTAAAGTGACCTTGCTGACTCATCTCAGTTCTGAATCGGGCCTATTACAGCATCTGTTTATGCACACAGTACACTGTGCTGAAAACAAACACAGGGAGAAAAACTGTTGCCATAGAGATGTTAATCACAGGGATGATGAACAGATTGATGGATGGATAGATGGACGGATGACTAGATAAATGAATAATTCAAATATAACATGAGGGCTGTCAGCCAAAGCCGACCCCCCCCAAAAAAAGCTGTAATGTAATGTGGAAATTAGGCACCACCACACAAACACACACACACACACACACACACACACACAAACTCACACACAGTCTCACAGACAACGTACTGTAAAGATCCAGGATGCCTGCATTACCTTGACTGTAGTGTACGCTGTTATAGAAAGACATTTTTCTCTTAGAAAGCACCCTTATGATTACAATCATTCTTTTTTTGATACAAATGTCTGAAATGCTTTTGCTGTTTCCCCAATTACAAAGAGATGGCAAATATTCGACCACACTGAACACACTTATTTGTATCGCATCTCTCTTTGCCCCCATCACCCCACTCTTGTTTTATACAATTGCATAGAAGTTTATAAACCAGCCTCTGTTAATAATAAAACAACTTCAGGACGTTTTAAGAAACTACTGAAATCTACAAGGTATAATGTTTTTCTTTTGTTTGTTTTTTTTACGCGTCGTTGCTGGAACTGCAATCCTTCACAAAAATAGACGTTATATATTCTCTTTGTAAACTGTGTTTCCAATCCAGTTGTTTTGACTAGAAAAGCATGCGATAGGTAGGCAGGGAGGAGAGAGGAGAGGAGAGAGAGGACAGGGGATGAAGGTTGAGAGGGGGCGGGATCAAAAGGGCAGGGCCTCGTGCTGTTCGGCGCTCTGCTCGTCTGTCATCACGTTGACTAGTGACTCCATGGCACGGCCCAGATCATCGGCCATGTGGAACAAACTGCCAATACTGGGACCTGGAGAGAGAGGAAGGAAATGCTTAGACATGACACAGTCGCTCATAGTGATGGACTGAAAGCTGCACAGGTTAACACGAGCATACAGACACATGACGGTAAAAATGGGCTAATGTGTGTGCTACATATGGAACAAAACATCTACAGCCACGCCAACAGCTCTGTGAGGCTTTAATTAGGCAACATAAAAGAACAAGAGGTGACGAAAGCTGCACATGAACACACCGCAGAGACTACTGTCATCGGGCAACCAGCATGTACATTCTGCACCTGCATAAGAAGAAATAACTGTCTACAACAGCAACCAGTTAGCACATGTTAACACAATCCAATGTCGAAAGATTAAAGCATATTTACTGTGTGCCAGTGAACAAGAACACAAACCATCAGGAAACGTTTTCTGCTAAAGAGCCAAATGTCTAAAGAAAAATAATCTTACCTCATGTAGCAAGTTTGTTTCAATCTGACTCCCTGTTGACTTTCGCTGTCTCTTTACTTTCCTCACTTCCCTTTCTCTTCTTGTGTGCTGAGCTGAACTGCCAATCAAATGATTTCAATCGCTGACAATTCAACGTGCTGAATTGGCTGAAATATAGCTGACAGGGACTGACGAGGGCCAACAGGGTGGGACACACCGCAAAGATGGCGAGCGAGTGAGCAGAGCACTGCTGGCTTAAGTACACCACCATAATATAAAGGGTGAGTTGGATGGACAGTATGTGAGTACAGTGGTGATTGGAGGTGACTACCTAAACTATCTTGCAGGCTTTGCTTCATGTATCAGTGATTAAGAGCTCTGCACAGGCCTTTTTCAAAGATACCCTGCTCCAATCACCTGCACCTACCATCACATCTGATTTGTAAATTCTGATTGAAAAGCTTTCCCTAAGATTCTTTTTTAATGTGACCAAGAAATCAGCAATGATTTAAGCCCGTAGCCTCGGAATAAAAACCCCATGATGCTATTTGGATCGTAAAATGTCAAGCAAACTCCCTCTTGCTTAGGTTTTGCTTCAAATGTACAATGAGACCAGCTTGGTTCCAGATCTATGAATCACCGCCCACATCTCCCATTTTTTAAGCAAATGAAAAAATCAATGGAGTGAAAAGTCTGGTGATGAGGCTACAATGGCACCCCTAGTGGGCCAAATACGAGCACAAAGGAACATGCAGAAAATGGCACAGCGGTAAACAAACAGGCCGTGTTTTAAATTCACTGTTACACTCGGACTGTATTGAATGTTTGCAGGAACAAATAAACCATTATATATATATATATATATATATATATATATATAACATTAATGACAAATTTTACTACACTTTGTGAAATGCAACATTGTGGGAATCCACCATTTTAAGAGAAATACAATGTATACCTCAGAAATAACAGAACATGACAGACATCTAGCTGTTTTTATCACATTAAATTGTGGTTGCATCGTAGGGTGAGCCCCACACTGTGAACTGTAGCGTGGCATTAACACCTCATCCCAAATCTACATGCACACAGAGATGCTCTATGCACACACACATTCATACACACATCACTACTCCCTACTGTGCAGAACAGAGCGTCACAGTGTGACAGAGGACAGAAAAGGGAACGGAAATTAAAAACAGGGACAGGGAGGGAGGACATATATGTTTTTTTCCACTGCATCACTGTACCATGACATTTCCACTTTTTGGGATGTTTTATGCTGAGTTCTACTCACAACAACATCCAAAATTCAGTCCCCTTATTAAGCCAATAATTAGATTTTTTTCTCATGGTTTCGGATTCTGATAGAAGCCAAAGTGGAACACACATGGTACTTGCATGAAATGGAAATAATCCTTCGGGGCTAAGGTAAAAAAAAAAAAACAGAAGTAGGGTGAACTAGACAATCTAAGTATATTTAATATACTTACAAGCAATGTACTAAAAGTGTGCTATTTTCGATGTACTAAAAATCTACTTGGTATGCTAATGGTGCTATTTAAGATATAAAAATTGTTTCAATTTGGTGCACTTGCCTGTTTTATAATGAGAACACTGAAATGTACATAAATATACTTAAGTACAACTTTCTAATAGTGCTGTAGTGTTGAAAAATGTACCAGTATAAAAAGTTGGATTAAAGTATATTTTATTTAATTTTAGTTTTATTTCAATATGCCTTAAGTAGCACTTATAATATATTAATTATATATCAAGTACATTTCTAATACATTAAAAATAGCACACTGTTAGTACATTAATCAAGGGCTCATGGAAGTGTTATAAAATGAAGTGTACTTCAGTACTTTTTTAAATTTGGTGGTGGGGAAATGAGATGAGACAGTGGGGGAGAGAGAAAGCTGAGCCACTAACCTCTCATGGGTGTCCCCTTCTCCCTCCTGGCTCACGGAGAAAAAGAGGGAAGGAAGAAAAGAGAGGAAGAAAGAGGAAACACAATCAGCCTCGTGTCGGTAACAGAGAGGAAGACAAACAAGTGAAGGGCAGGTAACGCTTTACTTTAGGCTTACAGCTGTAATTAAGTTTAATGAGAGCATTTGACTGGAAGGAAAAAGGTACACACATCCAAAAAACTCTTGAACAAAGCAGGAGGAAAAAGTACCATGTTATAATTAGCAATTTTGTTCTGATTTTATATCATGCAATTTCCATTTTTTTCTTTACACTGTAAAAAGTGCAGTGTGGTCACCCAGTGTATTTTTTATCCCATAGGCTAAACTATGTATTTATCCTGGATGTTTTCTGTTTTACTAAGAGTTCTTCTCAGAGCTGATAACAGGAAGTTTATTAGGTGGCATCCTGAGGAAGACATGTACAGAACCTCCCAGCATGCAGCAGGGCAACAGTGATCAACATAATTGTCATTCTGTTTGTTTCTGCATTGTTACTTATGTTATTGTGTTCATCGCACTATATCACCTTGTGCTCTTTTCACAGTTTCTAATGTTTTGGAGATGGAGCAAGTATTGACTAGAATTTGGTCATTAGTTGCAGCCTCATTTCCCGCAATTTTGGTGAATTCAGTCAAGGTTTTTCGTGTCTTTTTCATTTATAAATAATGCCATCATTTTGTCTTCTCTTTACTTCTCATTTTTGGCTTTTGTCTGACTGTTCATGTTGTCTGATGATGGTTTCATTCGCATGGTAATCTTGACCTACAGCCAAAGCCTTTTAAGACGAGACAACAGAATATAATGTGATGTTGATGCTGCTTGTGTCTAAAAAAGATCTGATCGATGAAAACCTTGTACAGCCCCTGTGAATAAAAATCATAGTGGGAGCAGAGAACAGAACTCTTACGTTTCCCTGACTAGACTGGGGTTTGAAACCTCTGAGTGACAATGTGGACAATGTGCGAGACACGGTGGTGTTGGTGTTCCATACCCTGGCTATGAGGAAAGGAATTATTGAGCTGTTCCATCACTTCCTCTAGTCCAGATGCATCTTGGGAAGGGCTGGACAGCTCGTCATCACCTGAAACAAAAAGGAGATGACGCTTTTCCACTTTTAAAAGTCAGGCTGCTAAAATAATGACCAGTCACGTACACACACACACACACACACACACACACACACACACACACACACACACACACACACACACATTTCAACAGTGCTTTGTCGTCGGATGTACAACACCGTCCAACAGCATGGTCTGTACAAGCTGTGAAATCAAACACCTCTATTTATATCCGTGCTTTTAAAAGGGTGGATGCATATTAAAGGATATAAGTGCATGTGTGTTCTTACCCATTGTATCAGTAGTCTGGCTGGCAGCCACACGGAGCAGAGGGAGGGAGGAGTCGGAGCGCTGAGAGGAGGTGGAGGGAGAGGACAGTGCTGTGCCGTTCACCTTGGAATCCGTCTGACACACACACAGGCACACACATGCATTAGACACACAACAAATTGGCAGCCACGCCGCACAGCTTAATTAGAGGAGTCAAAAGGGAAGTGAAGTGTGTGTGTGGGACCAAGGAGTTGGCCTGATCCTCTGTGTGTGTGTCAGCTGTTACTGGCAGTCAGACAGTGTGGAGGAAGCTACTTCAGTCTGAGCTCACTGGTGGGAACTTCACATCAACTTAAAGGCTCTATTTTTTTTGGATCCAGGAAAGGAGCTGGCTCCTCTGCTGCTGGTCACTATAGCATGTGAGGGTTCACTGCCTTGCTCAAGAGCACGTGGAACATCAGATGTTGAACAGGCAGAGGTTGTTTTGTAATAATTCTGTGCACAGTCTGGTGAGGGATCTGAAGCAGCTTTACTAATTGCACTCACAGGATTTGCTTTTCTTATTATCTCGGTCATCTCTGTAGTTATATCTGACTGTGGGGCTGTTGCCAGCTTGTGCCAATGTTACTTTCCACTTGACTGTAACTGGACTGAAACACTATCTGCACTTACATAGACATTTTCATGGACATTACATGGACATTTTCTGTAACTTTTCTATTCTATATTTATGTTCTTCAGTGTTGAAGTGCTTTGAGTTACTTTTTATTCATCTTAATATGTTTATTGTATGTTTAATGTATGCAACAAAAACCAAAGCAAATTCCTTGTAAGTGAAAACTTGGTGATATATCTTACTCTGATTCTGATACTGATCCTAAAACAAGGGGCTCTGATAAGATGTGTGTTTATATGCGGCAGTATTTAATCAAAACATAACCTTTTGTGATTGGTGCAAAGTGGTTCTACCTGCTGTGAAGTGCCTAGTTTTTTTTCCAATTTCACTGAAAATTCAACTTGTTTAATACATAAAGTAAATTAAGTGTTTCCACCTGTTCAACAGATCAGTCGTAAGTACCATAAGTGTAAGTTTTTGTTCAGGATGTTGTTTTTAGACAAAGAGCTGAGGCATGTAGGTTAATTAAACAGTTGATTTGAGCAGCTACACATATCAGATATTTATATTTGGTTAATGGACAAAGTATGCACAGCATATATATGAGTGTGCCACAGTTTGTGAATGAGTCCGTGTTCCTGCTGGTGTGTACCTGCTCCAGCAGCTGTCTCAGCCTGTGCAGTTGGGACTCCAGCTGTTTGTTGTGGTCCTCCAGTATCTGCATCCGTGCCTCCAGACGTCCTTTATGCTGCCGCAGCAGTTTGGCCTCGGCGATGAGCTCAGCGTCGCGTGCGCTCTGAGGCGACACCGGGAGCATCTCCGGGGGCGACGGCAGCGGGGACAGGCCCTTCCTGTCGTGGGCCTTCTTCAGACGGTCGTACTCAGATTGCAGCTTCCTGCAGCGAGGGCAGCAGAGGAATTAATCCACTGCGGCAGCTCTGATATACATGTGAAATACCAAACACCCGCTGCTGGGGAAAAAATGTGATCTTTTGTTTTATTGATTATAGAGGGGAAGCTGGGTCACTGCAGCAACACAGTGCGAGATATAAATAAAACAGTGACAGTAAACATCCATCAGTAACAGTCATCCCCCATGCATGAGGCAGTCACTCTTTATCTTTTTGTTTCAACAAAATCCCCCTGTTGGAATAAACAAAGGGAGGGCTGAAAGAGGAAGCCTATTAAAAAACACCATGTCTGCTACAGACGTCAAATGTTCAGTCTTTATTGATTTCTATTTTAGGACATTTGTATCCTAGGACTGATTAAATCCGAGGCAGAGAGGAGGACACTGGTACTTGGCTGCCTGCCCTTTCACAAGAACATTTTCACTGGGGTTGAAGATTCATATAATTAAATCATAGACATTTTCAGGCCCGTTTAAACCCTGTCAGAAATACACATAAATCCAACTTAGCACTTAAAATAAACATGAAAATTAAAAACTTGATCTATGTGGCTGGGTGGAGTTTTCACTAGAAAATGGGACATGGCAGCAAAACAGCTTTACAGAAGGATAACACAGGATTTCTCTCTGGCTGTCGGGTAATTACAGTATGAACTGTAAGATTAAAGAGAACGCACAAGTTGCCTTTTCCTCTAAAGCTACACTGTCTAATTTTTGAAAGAAGAAATACCGCAGTATTCTTCCTACAAATGAAAAGTTATATTCAAGCAACTGAACACACCCTTGCTCATTTGAATACACTCAAGGGTTATACGGCTACAGTCTTAATGCTACCGTACACTAGAAGGCTTTGAAAAAACTTTGAAAAGACTTAAGTCTGACGCCCGCTCACATCTGAAGACAAGGTGAGTTTTTAGTCACACACTATAAAGTTTTGCAAAGACTGGGGATCTTCCAGGGTCACTATTTGCAAGACTACAATTAGATTCTGCTGGAAAATATTACACCAAACTCCCTTTAAGAAAATGACATTTAACAATTCGTTACGTATCCACAAAGACACATAACTCTAGAAACATAAGATACAAGGCGTCATGTGTCAACAGTATTCTTGTCAATTCCGCATCAATATAATCTATAAAGACAAACTGTATTTGTGTCCAAAGGCTCCTGAGGCACTCCCAAGCCCGATGAGATATTTAATGCCCTATCAGCTGGACCTGCCTGGAAAAGCTGAGGAGGCATCCCCATCAGCTCCCTCCTATCAATCTCACGCTCCACTTTACCTCTGCTCGTAAACAAGACCCCAAAAGACTTGAACTACTTAACCTGGGGTGCACGAATCAGAGAACTGCCATCTTATTTTAGCGGAGGGGTTTGTGACCTTGTGAGCTTTGATGTTGGGGGCAATAGCTGCCAGTAGGGTCTCCCAAGGCAAACTGGTCCCAGGTGAAGGGCAAGACTGCTACCCTTTTCCACCAAAATTACCATGTATGCCTTTCGTTTTTTAATCAGATATCATAAATGCGCCGGATATCTGGTTAGTAAACAACAGAAAGCAGCATGGAGGCCAATGAAAATGTTACGGTGGTTGCTTTTTGTTTTTAATATCTGTTACTTATTCAGTCTGTCTTTCAATCTTGGTGCGAATGGATTTGTAGCGCACGTCCCAGGAATTAATGTCGATTGCAACCTTTCCCATTAAGAGAAAGGCCAGATGTTAGTGGTTGTTGGTGGGTTTTGTCGAGTAGGAATGGAGCTTATGACCAATTAACAGACCCCATATGAATCAGCTAAGAGGGAGCTGAAGCACCTCGTCAAGAACAAAGACATCATGGCCCCCTGCTGGAGCCAGACCCAGGAGGGGAGCTTGCCGGCAAGCATCTGATTGGACACAGCCGTAAAGAACTATATGAATCCACCACCCTGTGGGCTCACAACTGCGTGCGGTCACTTGCATCGTCAGATAGGTGGCGGGCAAAGGCGTGGATCTAGATGTGCTGACCCCTATTTTCAAGTTTTCAAGATGCAATATTAAAATGTGAACCCCAGACCTCTGAAGAACCTAGCTTATAGAGATATGACTGTTTCAGATTCAGCGAGCTCTTTGTCATTTATGCATGAATCAAGTCTCTTTAACAACAGATCCTTCTAGAGTTAGAGCCAAGTTCAGGTTAGAGTAAAGATGCAGCCAACAGGATTTAATAACGAAGGGTCCGTTCACTGACCTGTTCTCCTGCTCCAGGTCGTTCAGGACCCTCTCCAGCTCTCCCTTCTCCTCTGTCTCCATGGAGATGAGGATCTGTGCAGGGCTACGGGGCTGGCTGAGAGGAGAGCCTTGGTTCAGAGACTGGCAGTAGTGCTGGATCAACATGTGCTCGTCATCACTGCAAATGCACACACACGCCAAACATAAACACAGACAAAGGAAAATGGAGGGGGGGGGATCAGCAACTGACTAAAAGAACAGCGGAACAGGACTGCACCACAGAAGAAGAGTCTAAAACACAGCGAGGGACAGAGAGAGGGCCAGAGCTGTCGTCTTTACAACACATTTGTCCTGAACTCTGTTTGCAACACTGGATATTTGGAGCGATTCGATTGGCCACGCTCTGCCAACTCAGACCGATCACACACGCGGCCCGCGGAGTTTTGGAGGGTTTTAATTAGGCCAGGTATTTAGATGCTGCTGCGTTCACTGCACTGCTTTCAGCTCAGCCAATCATCCACTCTGAATACTAAAGGAGCTGCAAATATGTGCTGGTGAAAACAACAAATCCCCTTTAAGACGACTGCCGACTTGAAAGTAGAACTCATTATGGGAGGAGTGCGTAGCTCTCTGTGCTCTGGTTTAAAACAGCTTCTGGATGCTTTCTGCTCACATTTTTCACTTCATCAAGCAAGCGGAGTTTTAAAGTTATGTTAATGTGTTCCACTGGAGCCATTCTTTTGCTTCAAATTTTAATTACAGGCTCACCTTTGCATATCAGATTCCATGTGCAGTTATTACAAAGAGGGGAAATTTGTCTTGCAGCCATACAAAATATAGAATGGGTGCATGGATTTGAATATTTGATACATAAACAACACTATAATACATGGACGTGATTTACATCGGAATGCATCTGGAGACTATTAGCTGTTAACATCTGTGGGATTAAGTCTGATTTTAAAGTTTAGAGTTAAGTTTAAAGCCAAAGTTTCTTTTTAGCTTGCTGAAAACAGTAATTTAAATAAAATCAGAGCACACCTGGTGACTGCATCTTCTTCATTTGCATAAAAAACAGATGTTATGCATATTACATAGTAATACATTTTGTAAGATGAAGAAAAATATTACTCTGCTTTTACAGTTTTGGTTTTGGGGTTTGACCCATGCTGTGGACGAAAAGTAAGGATTTCTCAGCCTTTGCTGCTTTGATTTAGTATCTCATAAGCCACTTTCAACTTTATGGAAGTGTAATATTAAATCGCCAACGCGCTACTTCAATCACTTGTCACTTAGTTTGTCAAATATTACATGTAATCTACCAATGGCCACTCAAGTTATCACAAAGTTACTGTCAAAGTACATTACACACTAAATGATTTGGACTCATAAACGGATGACTGCAAAGAGGATTTGCGTTCAATAAAACTTTCGAAGCAACATTTTTATTTTTGCTACCATTTTTCACAGGTTTAAGTTAAAGGTCTAAGACTTCCCTGGTCCTTAAAAGACAAAAAATTTGGTCACCAATTTCTTAAAATTCATATTGGTAAGCACTTGTTTTTCCAAGACAATCCATCCACCTGACACATCAGGCATATCAGGATGCTGATTAAACAGCATCATTACGACACAGGTGTGTCTTGGGGTGGTCATGAAGGCCACTCTAAAATGCAGAGTTTTATCACACAACACAAGTTTTAAGATAGCATGGCATCGGCAGGCTGACTGCAGGAATGTCCACAGGGGTTGTTACCTGTGAACTGAATCTGAATTTGGCAGTATATCCAACCGAGCTCACAACCACAGACCCCATGTTACCACACTAGTTCAGCACCTCCAAAGGAGAAGTGCTCAATTACATTGTTTTAAACAAATTTGTGATCAAAATTTGAGAGAACTGAGTCTTTTGTGTGCACAGAAATGGTCTTAAACCTTAAAATTAAATTCGTGAAAAATGAGAGAAAAAACGAAAGCATCGTTTCAGGTCATCTGGAGACTTTGGCTGTTAAGAATTACTGTCAAAGGAATTTCAGCATCGTGTTTATGACTAAAATCTAATTTTCAGAACCCACAGATGTTGCTTGCTGGTTAAACTGAGAAATGGAGAAGAGTAAAGCACCAGTATTTAAAATAAAAAATACGAAATCTTGCTATAAAAATCAATGCATTTTAATGGAATCACCACGGTCTGTGGATTTTCTCACTTACAAAGTCGATCCGAATTTTCAGATTAACTTCTACTTTGGAGAACTTTGACCCACGAGTCTGGTGAGAACGGACCTTAATGCTAAAGGCCAAGATGCTCACCGTGATTTAAATTAATACGATTTTGACCAGCTCTAATAACTAAACAGCAGTAAGTTAGCAGAGTTTTCTGTTCCTCTCTCTGTACCACACAAAACTTCCTGTTTAACATAATTAAATTCCTTTGTACTATGTGAATACAACATTTTTGAAGACAGGGAATCAGAGAAAGCAAATGCATAGTTACAGTGATGAGTTTAAACAAAGTGTGGACATATATGCTGACATATATACTGTACATTTTACTAAACTTCCACTACTTGGGATGCTGGGATTTTGTTAACGAGCTGCATATGAATCTAATATACCAATCATAATCACCCAGAGAAAATCTTATCCCTGAGGACAATATAAATACAATACATGAGATGTACTGATATTACCTGGTAATATCAGATAAACAGTAAATCTGTATGGGATACGATGATGCAAACACAAATGAAACCATAACATGTATCCAGAATATTGAGCACAAGTAAACACAGTCACTGACAAATATCACAACCAGCCAGTGAAAACAAAGAAGACAGAGCCAGTTCACACACAGTGAGCCAATCAGTGGGTGAGGAGGTTGGCAAAACAAAGCAAACAAACAAAAAGCGGTTCTCACATGCTCTCATTGGGTGAGATACTGTCATTCAGATAAGAGCCATTACGATTCTCCATTTCTGCTAACCTGCGGAGGGGGGAGAAACAGAGCAGTCAGTCCCAAAACCAAAAGGTCCAGCAAGTAGCAGATTGTGGAGGGAAAATCCACCTCAAAACAGAATTCAGATATTTTACTGACACGATTGTGTTTTTGTTTTTTCAGGGTGTAACCTAATGTGCAGGTTGTCCTGTGATGGGTAAACTCCAACTCTGTGGGAGCTGGTTTTCACAGAACTAATGGCAGAAAATGTTTCCTGATGGGAGGAAAATGAGGATGGGTGTCTCCAGTTACACTAGTTGTGCGAACAGCAGCGGGACTAATGAGGGAAATTTTGGTAATCATGATGTTTTTTGTTGTTGAGACTGTTGGAGTTCCTCTGTGTTTGGCATGTTGTTAGCATTTTACCCTTTCAGCTGTAGGTGGTAACTTTTATATGAACAACTTTTTTTCATAACTGCTGAAACTGTCACTACATCCGCACAGCAGTACATGAGACAGATTATCTGTGAAATAAAAAATCATGTTCCTCTGCCTCCTTGTGGTGCTTCTTATGTCGTTTGGATGAATCCACTGCAGCTGAAAGAGAACAATCAGAGCTGAAGAGTCTAAAACGCAGCTGTAAATCATGTAAATCGCAGCTCGTGGACTGTGGTCAAACTGGGCAGCGCTGATCAAACATGAACCAAGATTCTGTTACTGAGTTGCCTATTTCTCACCTCAAAGGTTTCCAGAAACATATTTTAGTGTACTGTTTAGCTGTAAAATGAAAACGCTTTTAGAGCTGCCCCCTGAAACTCAAAGATTTAAACCCCCATTCAAACTCTCAAACTCTGGAAAAAGGGAACAAATAGTCATATATATTTGTATTGAACAGGCAAAACCGATTCAACTGACATAATTCTGAGTCGGGTATATCCCTATAAGTTTGTGATGCGGCTTCCATGTTCAAAAGAGTCGAGCGAAAATGAAGCACTGCCCACTGGCTGGAGCAAACTTTCTCATTTTACAGCCAAATGGCACAATAACATATGTTTCTGTAAACATTTGAGGTGAGAAATGGGCAACTCAGAATCTTGGTTCATGTTTGAGCAACGCTGCCCAGTTCGACCGTTTGACCACAGTTCACAAGCGGTGAATTCTTGCAAATGCCATGAGAAGCACTTTAAGAAGGAGGAGGAAGATTATCTGTCTCATGTACTGCTGTCAGGATATAGTGACAGTTTTAGTAAATATGACAAAAAGTTAACATGGTATGCTAGACACACTGTGTGCAGCCCTCTGTAACCTGCTGTCTATTGCACTTTATTTTATAGTGTTTAAAAATGACACACTATAAACTAAAGCTGCACCTTCAGAATGTGGCCTTTTTATATTTTATACAAGTTGGCTCGTATTGTCTTGAAAGCTGCTGCCCTATAAAAGTGGCAACTGGCAGATGTCTAACGCATAATACTGCCATTTGGTCTGACTGACTTGTGTAACAGCCTCACTAACTGTGATTTACAGTGGTCACATCTCTGGTGCATTAGTCACAAACACTATGACAACATATGTTAAACACAGGATCCAGGGAGGGTTTAAACAGACAGACGGTGGTTTCTTAAAAAATAGTAGGGTTTGTTTTTGTAATTCTTTAAAAGGAGTAATTCAATATTCTATTTGCTTTTTGCAAAGGTGGATCTCACACTGTGTTATCTATCAAGCTAAAGCCAGGAGTCGACTAGCCTAGCCTAGCATAAAGACTGGAAATGGGAGGAAACAGCTAGCCTGGCTTAGTCCAAAGCTTAGAAATATTTGTTTTTACATTTCAGTTTTGTAACAAACATTAAAAGACACGTTTATCAGAGAGCTTTAGAGGTTGTGGGAGTTGTTTTCATTGAACATTGGAGTGAGCAAAGCAAGCTGTTTTCTCCTGCTTCAGTCTTTATGCTAACCTAAGCTAACCACCTTCAGACTCTACCTCCACAATGACCAGACATGAAAGTAATACTGAACTTCTGAGTAACTTAAATTACTAGCCAAGTTGTATCTTTAGGAAATACCTTAACATTTTAGGGAACTGGCTATTTGCCGTTGCTCTAGCTCCATATTTAGCCTACAAATCTTCATGTTTCACTCTTTGCAAGAACCTACTTTTATCATGTACAGAAGGTGGACAGATGAACAAATGCCTTTTACAGAACATAAGCAATGCACTAAATATCAAATAGTTTTGTTTTATTTGTTTTATTGTTGTTTTATTCATTTTGTTTTGAGATATCTGTCTCTGAGATTTCAGTTTTCATAGAGACCGTTTTTTTTTCTCTCGCAGAAAGTAGTTCCCATAAAAATACACTGCTATTTAAGCTTTAAGTGTCATTTTTTAAGGATGTTTTGAGCCCTACAAACAAAATTCTATTCATCTCCATTGTATTTGGGTGGAGGCAAGGGAGATAAATATATGCATGGCTAGATACCATTAGCAATAACTGAGAAAATATGTCTTTCATAGCTCTGTTGAACTGATTCTTAAACCCTGGTATTATGTTTGAGAAACCAGAGTCTGGCCATTAAGACGGCCTTGTAAACAAACCTCCCGGCTGTGCTTCTCAACAGATCCATCATGATAAAACAGCTATGAGCGAAAAGCCAAAGATTTAAATTGCCCCGTCGCTATCTCCACTAGATCAGTTTCCTGGTGGTGTGAGTGTGTGCCCAAAAAGTAAAGAGATTTTGGGGGTTTTATCAGTGCTCAAATAAAAAAAAAAAGAAAAAAAGAAAAAAAAAAGAAAGCTTGGTGCTTGGCAGTGAGCATTTAAGCAGATGGACTGTGACAGACTGGCATCTGCCCAGGCCTGTGTATTTGTACTCATAAGCTGCTGCACGCTACAGAAACAAGAGATAACCTCGCAGTTTGGGGGCCATCAGCTCACTCAAGGCTTAATTATGTTACTTCTTTGCCCTACCACCTTCCTTTAATCTGCTGGATGGTATCTGGATTCCGCCAGATCTTGACACGACAGGGGCTGAGAGCACAGGGCTGGAGGGGGGGCATGTGACTCAGCATGTGCGTCCGTCAGCATGTGTGTATTTATATATATATATATATGTGTGGTGTGTGTGTGTGTGTTAGCCTGAGGCAACAGTGAGTGGTGTCAAACACTCTCTGGCAGGGATCAAAGACTCGGCCTGTGGCCCAGACCTCACACTGACTCTACTGAGAAATGCCAACAGTGGCCGACTGACTGATTCAATGACCGATTGATCAGCTGGTTGATTGACTCATAGTTTGATTGATTTGACTGCTTCTTGTCCCTCAGCGGTGGGTTTCGGGGAGCAGTTAGGATCACTGCAAACTGCAGGAACACTGAAATGTTTTGGTGAATAAGCTCTGATTGACTCAGTGTGGCACCACAACAATATTGATGGGTTTCCTCTCCTCTGAGTCCAGTATTGATGAGGTTTTCGAGCGCACATGCTGGCGCATTGGATGGCACAAGCAACATCTCAGATGCATTAGCATATACTGGACTCTCACTGCAGAACGCTTATTCACCAAAAAGTCAATGCATCACTTCATCATGTGAACAGATTCAGTTTCACTGTATGCAAAGGGATATCTTGACATTTTTGTTCAGTCATATACTATTTGCTTCCCTGACAGAAAAATCATTCAGTATTTAACCAATGGTGCAAAAAGTTAGATGTAAATACTGCTTTTCTTTGATGAGAAAACCCCTGCAGTTATAATACGTACAAGTAAAGAGTTTCACATAAAATGGTAAATACTCTGTGGTACAAAGAGTCACATAGAGTGTGTCAAGGTATCCCATTCTCCATTGAAAAAGAAAAATCAACAATCGTGCATAAACTAATTTCAAAGCACTGTCATATACAGCCATAAATATCTGGAGTGTTGATCTGGAATTAAATGTTTCAGATGTTAAAAGGTACAGGTTACTCAACATTGTGAGACTGTGGCTAAATATGCAACACTAGTGTTGTTTTGCCAGCAGCTCTTAGAAATGTCATCAGTTGCTGTTAAAGGGTAACTTCAATATTTTTCAACCTGGACCTTATTTTCTTATGGTCTTTTCGTCTAAGTGACTAATTGGAACAACATTTTTTTTTAAATTGGTCCCGTATTGAGTGAGACTGCAGTGTCAAAACAGGCTGTAGTGTCATCCATGGGGGCAATTGAACACTGTCCACTTACGTCCACAAAAAGTGCTTGTTTCTGACACTGACAGACTCAGATTATTTAAAGTATCGGACACGATAATGATAAAGATCCCTACAGAGATAGACCTCTTTGCTGAAGAATTAGATCCTTTTTGATTAACTGGTCAAACTCACCAGACTTCATTTAAATAAACAGGGAATTCTATCCTCTCACACACTTCCTTCAAAGTCGACAGAAGCAAAACAAAACTCCCAAAAAACGCCTTGATTCATCTTCCCACTGTTCCAACAATCACAAATTCTGGTTTAGCTGGAAGAAAAAAAACTTAATTAACCCAGTTAAATGTGAAAATATGGTGGCTCCAAACATGCTTAAATTACTGTTTATTTTACAGCGTAGGCGATTGTGGCGCTGTTTCTGGTTAAACAAAAAGGATCTTCCTCTTAATCAAAAAGGTCTACCTCTGTTAGGATCATTTCAATTATCTTGTCAGACACTTATAACAACAATCTGATCCTGTCAGTAGCAAAAACGAGCACTTTTAGTGAACATAACTTGACAAAGCTCAATTGCCTACAGGGATTACACTGCAGCCTTTTTTGCACTGGTCTTGTTCAATCCTGAAAAAGTTTCATGTGTTACTGACAGTCATTAAGTCATTCGTATTTTAGTTTAGAGAGGTGCTGATCAACTGTATGATCATTTTGAAGGGAGGATTAATTGCAGGACTGTTGTCTTAGACTGCATTAAAGGTGTACCTAATAAACTGGCAACGAAGTGTAGTGAAATGTACCGAAATGCAGATATGTAGACACAATTGAGAATTTAGTTTCCTGTACCTTTATCTCATCTTCAGGGGAATATAGAAGATTTGTGACCATTGTCTCCTGTATTAAACCACACGCAAAACCAGACAATTTTTGGACTGACTGTATATGACATGTGCCTGAAAGGTCGGTTCACATCTTTAGTGTTAGCATTTAATAGGGTTACTCTGGCTAAATTACTAAAATAGACCCACTGGGTTGCGAACAATTGCATTTACACATGCCTGAGTGGGTGTGGAAGCTTTCACTAGATGAGAATAATCTGACTTGTTCTGGGGTAAAAATACCTCTAATATGTGACTAACAGCTTTTAAATACCAAAAAGCTCTTTAATGATCAGCTTTTAGGTCTATTAAGTGGAATGAACATGAGAATTTGGACTGCAAGTTCCCCGGAACGGCGTCAGCAAGGAATTAGGGCAACCGATCCCCTGTGAGTTAACGGCTGCGTGAACACAGTGGGGGGAAGACAGACAGCCCATTGCAGGAAGTGTGCTGTGCTTTAACATTTTCTCCAAATTCATTATTCCAAATCACATCAATCAAAATGTTTCTGGTGTCTGAGAGAGCTCTCTAGAGGAGCCATTATTTGCAAAGCTCACAGGGCAGAGGATAGCAGCAGGGAATGCAAAACTGGAGCACGAGGAAAGGTTACTTCATTGCATCCTGTTCGCAACACTGTGAGTCTACACTGCAAGGAGCCGCTGCTGAATGCAGATAGTGTGTTACCGGTTGGCGTAGTGCTCGATCCGAGTATGTGTGTCGTCATGTGAGAGCTGTGGGGATGATCCGGGCCTGCGACAGAGAGAGAGAGAGAGAGAGAGAGAGAGACAGGAAAAAGAGAAATTCAAGAATCCAACCAGGAGAGACTCATTAATCCAAACACACACACACGCGCACATGCACAAGCCGCATGAATCCAGCTATGAGGGGAGCGACAGTACGAGGCACAGATGTGTGGCGGTGTGAAAATGCTCTGTAAATAAGCTCCCTGCTTGTATCCTGCACTCCTGGCTTGGAATACATTTGCCTTCACTTCAAAAGATGCGTCGGATCTGAGATCTCACACCTCGTCTGCTGAGGGAAAGATCAGTATTTTGACATCATTAACCACGAGTCTCTGAGGATTCTACAACTTTTCCTGCAGTGTTTTAGTCCTTGAGAAATTAGGCTTTGACTCTATAAAATCCTGAAAACTTCCCTTCACAAAGGCACCTTGACGTTTGGAAGTTTTATCTGTTAAGAGGCAAACAGATGAGTTTTCAGCACAAAGTAAAGGTAAATGAAAGAGGAAAAATGTCAGGATAATCCAAAAACATGAAATTATGTCTTAAAATAAAATATGCCAGGAGGTTGTTCACCATAGAACACTTTGGTACATCTTTCTTTATTACAATTCTAATGCTTGATTCGAAGATATATGCCACTTACTGGTATGCAGCTACCATTTTACAGACTTATGGCTCTTATTAGCATATCACTTATGTTAAACTGATGCTAAGTGACATTAACTGCTGAGAATGATGTGTTGCTGCTGTTCGTGCCTTATAGACATATTGCCACTCACGTTTCACTGTCAGATAAGACTTTTCACAGACTCACTGATGATGTGACACTTGTGTTTTAGTTGATGCCATACTTGCCAACCCTCCTGATTTTCCTGGGAGAATCACGTTTTTCATTGCCCTCTCTGGATTTCCTCCAGAGGTCACAATTCTCCTCTATTTCTCACAATTTATCACTAGACACATTTTGTCCTTTGTGTTATGACAATCTGTTTCTGAACTGTAAAGCAAGTATATACCAAGCCCTACGACTCAAAGTGTCAGTGCTCTCTCCAACCCTCCAGAGCCTAGGAGGGATGCCTGTCAGGCCTGCAGAAGTTGGGGGACGGCTGCCGGGGGACACAGTGTCTCTGTGTTGGCCGCTTTCGGGACGCTCTATTGGGGGTTTTAGGGGTGCCTTGAGAGTTGGGGGCTACCAAACACATGATCCAAGCTAATACTGAGTACTGGTGTTATGAATGTTTTCTGATTGTTTAGGTAGTGGGTCTGGCTGTAGACATATCAACCCTGTACGACGATCATGTTGAGTGTAGTCTTGGACAAAAAATTGGCCCACAATGCTAATGCTATTTGCTAATGGACATTATGTCAAAGTGTGGCATCTATCAGTGGAACAGCAGGGCTGTTTAATTGGCTAACTTTCACCACTGCAGTATACCTTAACATATATCAGTCTATGAAGCTGAAAAGTCATATATACCAGTAAAAAGCAGCGTACAGAATACTAATATTCAATACCACTCAGAACTGATATATGACACTTTACCACAAGTGGCACAAAAGTAGCCATTTTTGAGTGTGAGCGTTGCTGCGATGTAGATCAGGTGAACAGGTTAGATTTCGAATCGGTCAGAAACTGGTTAATTAACGTTAATAATCAAGTCATTATTTTACAGTTTTTCCTGGCCTTGATAGTTCTCGTCGAAAGTCAGAATCAGAAGAGTGAATTATCCTGAATCTCAGATGTGCAGGTGAATGTGGGGTCAAGCAGCAGCAAGAAACTGTGAGATGTAAACCACCACGACTACAAACAGAATGGCACTACAGAATGAGTGTGAAATGGGTGGAGTTGAGAGAGAGTGTGTGTGTGTGTGTGTGTGTGTGTTTGTGTATATGCAAGAGAGTGCAACTAAAGAAAGAATTTGTGTGTATAATTAAAAGAAGAAAATATAATCATGTGTTTGTTGCTGTAATTGAGCAAGAGAATATTTGAACATGAGACTGAATGTAGATGTTCAGTGTGTGTGTGTGTGTGTGTGTGTGTGTGTGTGTGTGTGCATGTGCCAGCCAGGTACTCACGCATGGTCTACGGGCCAGAAGTTGATCAGAGTGACAGGACTGAAAGACAAAAAAATGTGAGATGATGACACAGGAAGTGGGAGGACACTGCACAGCAAGGCATGATGGGAGCTGTAGTATGACGGGGCAGCAGGGGGGCGGACAGGGAGGAGTGTGAAACCAGACTGACACAAACAAGACATAGTGATAAAACAGGAGTTACTGCATAGTGCATGTCACACACATTCACACACAAAACAGACACACCGTTACAATTAATATTCTATACTTTTTCAGATATAATTAATAAAATACTCATAATATGTGATGTATCAAACCTTCATGTGTGCATGCTCTTACACGTGAGTCCATTTGTCTTTAAGAAAGTGAAGTCAAGAACATCTATCACACATACACAATATGAAGGTGTGTGTGTGTGTGTGTGTGTGCTGTTGCATCGCAGAAGGACAAACACAATTCACAGTTACACATTAATCCTGGATGAAATGTCACTGCGCCTGTATATCCTGTGTGTGTGGGTGTGATCACTCTCACATTTGCGTCCCCCTTCAAGTCATCAATCGCTCTAAAGACCATAAGTGCCTACAATTGTAAAGCCTTTACAATATGGTGTATTGCTGTGTTTCTTCTTTCATCATTTACATTACAGAGTCTTTGTGTTTCAGGTGTGCAGATATTCACATCGAGCCTGCAGCACTGAAAGCTCGGCCTTGACTGAATAACAGAGAGACATTCATCATTCTTCTTCAAGTGCCATTATATACGTTATTACTGACTGTGTAGCTTCAGCTAACAGTCATATTAAAGGTCATCCGGATTTCCATAATCATTAGTATTCAGCCCGTGTTTAAAGCTGGGGAAGGGAGTTTCGTTTTGGCAATACTGGACAAAAATATCAAAGTAAACTTTAAGCATATCGTTATTCGAGTGGACTGAGAAGAAACTAGACTTCTGCACCTCCCTGTGGCTCTGTTTTCAGGCTTTAGAACATCAGACTTCAGCCAATCACATGTCATTTTAAAATGCAGATGCACGTGCACTTCCTGTCGCTAAAAGCCTGATTCAATGGCGGAGAATCCTGCAGAGAAAGTTGCTAGTCCAGCATTGGCAAAAACTGCCAACACTGCAAAGCAACCCAACAATGGAAGACGGATTTATCAACAAGGGAGTCTAAAAGAGAGTCTGACAACAAACAAAACAGGAGACATGTCAATATTGGCAAAGGGATTCAGAGGTGGAGAGAAAATACTCCTAATAGTTTAGCCTTCTGCTAACTGGAGCCAAGGGGTCACGGTTGCTGCTTACAGTCACCACAACTTCTCTCACGTCCCTCAACAATAAGAAGCATAAAACACATAATTGACACGGATAAACAAACTACTGCACACACTATCATAGATAAATATGTTCTAAGACTGCAGCTACACTGCATTGCATGTCAATACATGGTAGTAAATGTGTGTATATATGCATGGATTGAAATTTGATCAGAGAGTTGTGAGCTTTCAGTGTGTTTTTGTCTACTTCAGGTCAATAAATGGGAGTGTCTCTCAGTTTGTAATAAAACCTAATTCTCTTCGTGTGTGTGTGTGTGTGTGTGTGTGTGTGTGTGTGTGTGTGTGTGTGAGACTCACGTTTCCATGTTGTCTCCCTCCAGGATGGTCTGGACAGGCAGGTAGCCCATGCGTGGGTGTTTGGCGAAGTAGCGCTTAGTCCTGAACTTGTTCTTCAGCACCTTGGCAAAGTCCCTGACATCCTCCCCTGATGTAGTCTGGTGAGGCACAGGGCACAAAGGTGGCTTTGTTTACACCATGGGAGTGGGGCACGCTCACACACATGCGCACACCTTGCAGAACACACTGCTAATTTATTTCAAGGCCCTTTTACCTTTATTCACACTTCTAGTGAGTGAAGTTAATGCCGTCTTTGTCGGGCCTGAGTGTGTCATTACAGTAAGAAGAAAGAGGAAACAGAGTTATGACTCTCAGCCAGGGCTTCAGCGTCTTTATTTCAGCCTCAGGTTTTCCATGGCTTTCTGTGTTATGTCAGAGATTGTCTACGACCCAAAATATCTAATTCCTGTCCTGGTGCAGAAGCTTGGTCTGTACCAACTCATGAGAAAAATAGCTGCAAAATGCCCCACTATAATCTTGGGTTTTTTTCATCTCTATTGCTAATTTCCCCGTGGCCACTTTGGGTGACATCTGGGGACCATCTGATTATGTCACTACCACAGCAACAATGGTGGTTAGGTAAAATAACCATGGTGTAACCCCAAAATCACAGAGTAAGTTGTACAAAAGATGTGCTAAGGAGTCAGATGTTCAGTTTTTCCGGGAAGTACATTTTGTTTTAGCATTAGCATTATCACAGTTAGCCATAGTTGTAAATGAACGTAAAAACCAAACTTGAGGCTTTAAAACAGGAGTCCACAAACCAATGGGTGATGTGACTACAGTGGCTACGTCCATTATTTTATACAGTCCATGCTGCTCACCAAATGAAAGGCGTGTTGAAGGCGCAGCCAGGATGTACACTGGGAGAAAAATGCATCCACATTCT
Organism: Epinephelus moara; assembly: GCF_006386435.1. Taxonomy (NCBI): domain Eukaryota; kingdom Metazoa; phylum Chordata; class Actinopteri; order Perciformes; family Serranidae; genus Epinephelus; species Epinephelus moara. The sequence continues at coordinate 7,280,346 of NC_065520.1, forward strand.
CCACTCAAGATTAATTTACTGTGGCAAGCTTTTGGCTTCCACTTCATAACTGGAGGAAGAAAATTATTCGACTGTCTGGCACCTTAAAATTCACATCTTCACCGTTTTCATTTACACAATGCAGAGCAGGAACATATAAATGTATTCATACCGGAGTGCAGTACTCGACCATGGGGTACTGCATCTTGTGTCCCTTGGCGACGCGACCGGAGAAGAAGCAGCTTTGGCAAATGTCATAGTTGAAATGTTTCAGACTCCGATATCTGGGGAGAGAAAGAGAGAACGAAGGAGGGAGGTCAAGAAAGCAAAAGAAGACAAAAGGACAAGGAGAGCGGAGACGTTGGAGGGAAAAGAAAAGAGCGCAGATAAAAGAGAGCAAAAAGAAAAAAGGGAGATGGCGGAGAATCAGGAATAGAAAAAGGGAGAGAATCAATAAAAGAGGGGAATTTACGGTTCTGTCTCCAGGGCGGGAGTAGTTAAAATTCTTTCAGCTCTGTACCTAAATGAGATATTTATTCTCTGGCCCTGGGACACTTCATTAAAATTTATCACTGCTCTTGTAGTGAAGGGGCCCACCAACAATAGAACAGACACACCTCCCTTTCCAGGTCCCAACCACTGGTTGAGGAAAAAAACCTCTTGGGCTTCACCAGCATCTTAAGGGCTGAGGTTACAAATATGACTGCAGTTCTGTCAGTATAATCAGATCATCAATCATTCACATGTACAAGCGGGCTGCTTTACTGCTCCGCTGCTGCTGTTGAATTAGATTAAGGAGACAAACAGGATCACAACCTTTTCCACAGCTGGATCTCAGCTCTCTTAACTCTGTTATAATAACCCCGAAAAAAAAAAGTTTTATTTTTACTTAAGAGAAAACTCTTAAAAGGAAAATTGGTGAATGTGTCAAACTCTCTTTAATCCCTCTTACGAATCTGGTGAGTGCCTCTCACATGGGGCCCAATATGAGCAGAAAATATGATAAACAAGAAATATAAAACTCACTCCCCTGTAACATCAATTTGGCAATTATCAATACAGCTTCTCTGAATAGCTGCTGAAGCTTCGAGTTTCGAATAGCTGATTATAAAACACCTCACGGGCGTCGAGATAAAAAGAACAGCTTTGTGGAGCAAACTAGGGAGCCATCTCTCTTTTTCATTTGTTCAAGTGTCTGTGCAACACATAAAAAATAAATATGGATACCTTGCTTCTCGTCTACTGCGCAAAATAAAGAAGAGCACTACAGGGACAAGAATGCTCATTCTTCTCTCAAAATGAAAAGTTTTTCTATATTATCTCTATGATAAAGAGCAATGTCTTCTCCCTCTGACATTTATTGGAAACACTATGGTGAGATGCAAATATGTTTAACTCTTTAAAGTAAAGGGTTTCCCAGACAGAAAAAAGATACAGCGGACACAGATTTCCTCATGTGCTCCGTCGATGACCCCAAGATACTAAAATCAAAGGATATGTATCATACTTGGGATATAAGATGCAATTTATAATAATAATCTGTTTCTTCTCAGATTACATTGATAACATAACTAATAAATAATGTTTTGAGAAGGAATAAGTTAAAATGTTGCTATGATGGTTGTTTATTACAGTCGATCATTCAGTTGATAGTCCTTGTATGTTAAATATGTTGGTGTGATGAGGGTTAAAATATATACATATAGATAGCTAATGGGCTGCTGATATATGCTATAGATTAAACATGGTTAGATGAAAACATATTTTATCAAGTCCGGAAGCCAAGGGTCTCTATGTGCACTCAAATCCAGTTCAACCCTCCTGACAATGGAACCTTGAAGGTTCTGTACTGCACCACAAAAGAGCATAATTCTCATTTACGTTCATTTGGGCTTAATTGAAAATGAAATTAATTCTGTGTTTTATTGCCCACTATGTAATGAGATGAAGATTATAATGCTCTACGGCAAAATGGCTCTGATTTCTGCTCATTTCTTTTGATTAGACATTCAGATGTGCGGCTCATAAATTGGATTACATACGGAACATTCACCTAAGAAGCCAAAGACAAAAAAAGTGAACTCTTTAAGGCACGTTTGTACTGTAAGATTAAAAGTGGTTGTGCTCCAGCTGTACCTGAATCCTATGATGGGACACTCCTTGCAGATGTTACACTTGGCCTGGTGCTTGGCGGTCTCGGCAGCAGCAACACGGTGCAGGACGGGTAACCACACCATGGACTGAGGTTCCAGGCGCATCCAGTCCAAGAACATGGCCGCTTCCAGCTCGGGTTTGTTGTTAGCCTGGGAAGAAGAACAAATTACAGTTGGCATTGTTTGCAAATATAACAATGAATAAATTAATTAAATCTTTCTGTCCCACATAACACAATCCTAGAGCACCATTTATAAATTAATCCGCCCCTTAAAATAGTCCAAAACAAATGCTGCAATGCAATTTCCTGATATTTGGAATGTTTGTTAGAAACTACAGTGACCAGCTGTTTAGGAAATCACTGAGCCTTTTATCATATCTCGCGCTCTAAATGAAAGAATCGGACGGAGACAACATATTGGCTTCATCCACCCAGAAGAAGGACGCCGTGTTCAAGCCTCATAATAACTGAAAATGAAAGCAGATGCCTTCTGTTGGTGACAATGATTGAAATTAGCGCTGACAGACACAAGTGCCGGAACATAATTTATACATATTATGTCTGCAAAGATTTCTCAACTTCTAATGCCACTGAAAAAGTCTGTGATGCTTCAAGGTACAAACAATCAAGGAACCAGATTATTATAACCACAAAAACATGAAGGCTTGATGTTGACAGCTCACATATATCAATGCTTTTATTAGCACTTCTGTCAATCAATGTGTGTGCACAATGCCTTCAATGAAATCATCGCAATAAAGCAGACATAGACAGGAGGCTCCACATGCTGATTTTTATTCCCAGGGGACTACGATTCCAGAAATCACAATTTGATGCTTGCTACGCCTGCCTAGCTCTCCGTTCTTGCATACCACATGTGCAGTTAACGATGACAAGCATTGCAGATTTACCACTTGAAATTCTTAGTCATTTTCAAACCAATGGGTATGTGATTTCAGACAGAGCAAGACAAAAATAACTTATCATTTCTGGCTGAGATCATTTTTGTCACTGCAGATTTTACTGGCTGTAGCTAGCTAGCTTATTAAGATATTGATATCAAAACTCTCTACATTGTAAACTATCTTGTTTTTTGGACTGAGCACATACACTTGGTAGCAGAGGTTAACAGATCGTGTACCTCACAAGATTGCGCCCCTGTCCCACACAGCCTGACATATAGACCTAGCTAGTCCTAGTACAAGTCTAGTTTCATAAGAAAGTTTGGAGTGTTGTTTTGTTCTAACATAGCCCTTTTTAGCCACTTAGCATACATACTCACATAAAACAGCATGTTCTCACTGTTAACATAACAAAAGAGAAAGTATTTAGGAAGATGACTGACCAATGTGTCTGTGAAAGTAACACTTTCTCAAGTAAGAAGTTTGGCTGGAGCTGCTGGAGTGTGAAATCTAATTCCAGTAAAGACAAAGCCGTTAACGTTAGCCAAAACTGATATACAAAGATCCAGGAGCAGCTGCCTCCCACACAGTGTAGAACTGCTACACACTGGATATGTTAGTCAAACAGGGCTTTAACGGCTCTAACACAACACATAACCTCACAACTTGGTACTGAATTTAACTTTATTGTACCATCACTGATCCTGGTTCCAGTCTATAGTGTTCATTACAACATTAGTTATTTTTTGTTTCCAGAGAAAATCAAGTCATTTTGTCCTCTTGTCTCCCAAAATCTGTGACATTTCTTGACCATGCTCGCAAACTGCATGGCAACATCCGTAGAAATAGTGTCAGTAGAAATAATACAAGTTCTGGGTTTTATAGTAATCTGTCATTTGTGCAGGTGTTGTATTCAGGCTGCACACCACTTCAACATGTGTAGGAATCCAAAGCTTGACAGGCTTGGTCAGTCTTGGTTGTTTAATATGAGATTGGTCGATTGCTGTATGGGGGAGGGTTTTAGCAAACTGTCGTTTTCCTCAGTATTCCCTCTGTTGAACACATAACAATGGTTTTGCTTTCAGAATACATTTGAGGAAAAGAGCTAAATTCGGTGTCCAAAGCGGGGACTTTAAACATGAAAATGCTGGATCATCTTTTGGAGATTAGGGATAATCCAGTCAGACTGCAATTACTGGAATCCTTTGGAAAAAAAAAAATTATGTGAATGCTGGATTTGCTGCTTGTTTTGTGGCTCAAACGTTGATGCTGTCTGCTCCCAAACATCAAGAAACACAAAGGGAATGTTGGTCTAAAGAGCTGGCGACATTCCTTTCCTCGCCTCTCGGTGCTGTCACACACTTTATCATTTAAGCACCCATGCACAGATAGATATATGGTGTTCATTCTGTCCTGTTTGTTTGTGAGATTTTCCCATGTTTCCATTCCAGCAACATCTCTGCAGCTGTCAGCGATCATTTGTTTGATCCCGTACAGTCTGCCATTCACACAAAGACACTCTGGCCCTGTTTCCTGGAGTCTGTTGTGCACTTGTTGTCCCTCTTGTTGTTATCATCCTTGTTTTTATCGATGTTCTGCCCTTTATTTTCTGTAAAGCTCTGTTTTTTCTGTTTTTCTGTAAAGCAACATCCAGCTGCTTTCTATAAATAAACCTGATTTAGCCTGACATAAACAAACCCTCACACTTGGTGGGGCTGTGCTAATATGTAGCCTTCATCTGGAAGACCTCAAGCATCAGCGCAAATAGACATGTGGGCTATATCAGCATTTGACTGTCCTGTTGCTATAAATAGCGAGTACATTCATCATGACTGACCATAACTCTAAAAATTCATCTGCTAACTCAAAACAAAATGCTTAAAAAGAGGAGTTTGTGTGGAAGAGTGTGTCACGTACAAACTGGAAGCAGCTGCGGACGGAAGGCTCAATGTTGGAGCCGCCGAAGGAGGCGACCTCGCCAAGCTGTCGGGGGATCTGGATGGAGTCGTGGAGGAGGAGGCCTAGACGACGCTGGTCACAGAAACCTGTCGCGCTGGCAACCTGTCTGAACAAGACTGGAGGGTGGAGGGGGGAGGAGGAGAGTGAGGGGATTACAAAGGGAAAGATGATGGTTACAATATAACCACAGACACACCTCTACATGTTATCAGACAGGCCGGTTATAACTCAGTATTCTACCTGTTTATGCTTCTGTATCTCACCATTACAACATGATGTTACCATTAATTACTCGAGATACAGCCGGATTATGACTGGAAGAAAGTGGGATTGTTGCAGCTTGACAAAACGCTTCAACAAACTATTGTTTTTATTACTCATTCTGCACTAATTGGACTGAAAAAAACGACACCAACTGGCTGCACATTTGTGGTGCTGTGTGTTCGCGTCCTGCTGCTCTGCAATATCCAGACAACAATATGAATATGATTTGCTGGAGAAGCCAATTCATTCGTAGAGCCACTGTGATTGGCTCAACTGTGTCAGAGCGATGACAGCAGTGATGTTGGGTTTTTCCTGCACAGAGAATTATGAGACTCCCTCATATTTCATCCCACACGTGTGAAAACACGGCGGGTGACTGGTTGAAAGTGTATTTAACAATCACTACACCCCCCTGTGTGTGTGCATTACTTACATCTGTATTTATCCTCCAGGTGAGCCTTGCAGAGTGAGATGATTCCCGTTTTGAATGACAGAGTCCGGATCTTTCCGGTGCGACCACTACGACCAACAAAACAACATGTCAGAGTATGTTAAATCTCACTGATATACTGGAAACTCTTCTCCGCGTGCGCAGTGTGCTGCACGTACGTGTCGTAGACGTTGAGCAGCCAGTTGAGGCACATGTCCACACTGAGCGGGACGTTGACCAGGTGAGAGTGGCTCTGCTCCAGCCGCTGGTACAGGCTGGTCAGACAGGTGACCAGCTGGGAGATGTCCAGCAGCTGCTCGTTCTGCTTCAGGCCGTGCTGATCGAACACCTCGCACGCCATCGGCATGCTCAGCAGGTCCACTGCAGACGGACAGAGCGGAGGACTGTTAGGTAGCACACACACACACACACAAACACACACAAACACACACCCACACACACACACACACACACACACACAGCTGAGAGTGTCCTACTGCTGAGCTCACACTGTCCTTCAACCGGACCTGCTGGGTTCAAATTCTCTGTGTTTAAAGTGTCCCTGAGCTTAATGCTGCTCAAGGACGGTGACGTTACTCCAGGGATCAATAAAGTATGACATTATTCATCTTTAGCTGCCTTTCCAAACACTTTAGGTACAGTACCCTTGCAATGTATGGAACCCATATGGACATATACCTTAACCTGAGATCTGAGTCCTCACAAATCAACAGACTGCAGTGTTTCTAGCTCCACCTTTTAGTATAGTGTCAGTGTCCTAGGTACCTCAACAGATGGGTAAAAAAAACAAGATGAAATAGTGTGGTGTGATTGGTACCATGCACAACTTTTGACAAAGGAAACACATAAATAACCATTGTTATGAGTAATGAACTGAAGTGAGCCAGACTGCTTGATGGAAACAAGGCTTTAATCATTCATGAAGTCCACTAAAGGACGGGCAGACAGGGGAGAGAGCCCAAACACTCCTTAAATTATCCTGACATGGTCAGTGGACAGTGATGGAAGTGACGGGATGAAGGCTGCAAACTGAACTACAACTTCAAAAAAAATCATTTTGGATCATTTTACAGACAAGAGCTGTGATCAAAACCCGCCAGTGTCAACTCTCAGACGCTGTCTTGCAAGTTTGCTGTCTTTGTGAATTTTGTGACTCATAAAACTGTTAAGTCTTGTTTTTGGCACAGCTGGCCTTTTTCTCTTCCAAGAACACACAACATGGTGGACAGCAGGAGAGAAGCAAACTGAATCCATACTGATGAATCCGGGATCTCATTTCAATTTATAATTCAAACTCCAAGTCAGACTTGAAAGATATTAAAATATTGTAAAATTCTAAAATCTAGATATGACGCAATGTTCACTGTTGGGTAGGCCACCTGGGTTGCATTCAAATGAATAACAGCCAATTACACATTAGTTTGAATTTGTTGAAGCTTAACCTTTTGAAAATGTTGCAGTTTGGGGGTTGCTTGTTTACTTTTTCCTGGCCTTTGTGTCCTTGTGTATCTAAATTCAGAAGTTTTTGCTGGTCTGTGAATGCAGCACAGGCAGAATTTTTTTTCCCCCTCAGCAGCAGTTTGTGAAGTTTTGAGTCGTGGGGTGGATAACTGATTCGTCGATTCGATCAGGCCTGATCAGATCAGATTGATGGATGAGAGAAGCAGTAATTTTAAGGCAAAGGAATCTAAATAATCCAGAAAAAAAGGTGGAAAAATAAGTGAGCTAGATTAACCTGGTAAAGTAAAAAGAAAAAGAAGAAGAAAGAGTATCATTAGGAAGATGGAACGGCCCATCCAGTCTGCTGCTGGGAATAATGTGAGCAAAGGGTTAAGGAAACGAAAATTTCACCACCGTGCTTCCGTCACCAGCGTTAATCACAAAACCTGTTCATTTTTATTTTTAGAAAAATACCTTCACATAAATAGTACTTCTGTGCTATACAGTTGCAGCCCGCTATACACCTTAAAACATATCACACACTGAACAGTGTGTAGGCGGCTCACACTCTCCAGCTTCACCAGCGAGAGGGATGAGTAAACACACATATGGATACACACACATGCAGACTGATGGCAGAGCAGAGACACAAAGAAAATGAGTGAGAAGAAAAAGAGGAGGAGGAAAGAAGAATACACAAAGGAGGAAGTGAAGAGGAGACGATGGAGAAGAAGAACAACGCCGCAGCAAATGAGGTGAATTAAGAAAAAGAGTGAGACAGAGAGATGTAAGAAAAGAAAGAACAAAGGAGGAGTGTAGGAGGGCTGGAACACAATGAGAGGAACACTCGTGACGAGAGAGGAGTGTACTTCACGCAAGAGACGAGAACCCTATATGAGACACACGTTGAGGAGAGGTAGGTAAACTATATATAGGCTGAGGGTACTTACAGCAGAGAGCCTTCTGAAGGCGTCTGAGCTTCATGGCTGTTCGATAGGCCGAGAATCGAACATTGTTCAGGTCGGCTAAAGGAAGAGAAACAAGAACGGAGATGAAACAGAGTTAGAGGTGAAGAAAAGGGAGATGGTGGACTTAAAGTTAACAGCGTCATAATTTCTACATTTCATCCTGTCATTCATGAAGTGATACCGCATCTTAAATCACAGTCAAGCAGTTCAGGAATTCATGACAACACATGACTTTTCAATCTCTTACCCAGAGACTGGTAGAGCTCGGCCATCTTAGGATGATCCCAGCATGTCGTCTGGGTCTGGTGGCTGGAAAGGGACAAAAAGAGACAGAATGGTCAGATGCCGAGTTGATCAAACAGGTCATTCACCGAAGGCTAAGGCTCAACTAAATGGTCATGAAAACATTACACTAAGCTAAATGCTAGCACTAGCCCTTCAATGCAATATGTTGATGTTCAGCAGGTTTCAGGTTTACCACGTTAACCATCTTAGTTTAGCATATTAGCATGCTAATTCACACTTAACACAAATGATGCATTCCATTTCCACTGGGAAGTTGGAATTTCAAGTTTCCAGTCGAAAAGTTCAACTGGACAGCCTTCTGAAATCAGATTTCTGACTCTGAAAGTCAAAGGAACTTCACCAAAGCCATCCCATCATGGCTGCTCTGTGCATCAACAGTAGTCAGAGCTGTAGTAATATACTGTTAATTACCTCTTCTGTCTTATCTCTGTCTTATTAAAATGTCGCTAGAGTACTGGATGTGCAAAATACAGCATGGTACGCTCATATCAACTGATATTGCTAACAACATCTTGGTTTTCAAACTTGTTGTACTGGAACGCAATTCAGGTGTGATGTTATGTCAAGCTCTGACTTCCAAGGTAAATGAAACGCAGCAAAAGAACAGAAGAGGGTGGTGATAATGTCATATGCTTTGCAGGTATTTGGTTATAAATCAAAGTGTTGGACAAATGAAAATCTTGACCCGATGATAGTGCTACAGGAAAAGTTTAGGTATAACCACGTTATTACAATTCATCCTGAGGGGGGCATGACTGTCTGAACCAAATACATCTAATAGTTGACACTGACATATCCAGGGACCATTAACGTCCCCCTACCCCCCGCTGTTACATCTACACCCTTGCTCCACAGTGACTCACATACCTCTGTCATCGTGTATTTATATTTTGATACCATCATTCCCTTTTTAGCTTCTCAATGTAAGGTCCTCTGCTTTCCTATAGTGTGTTACTCTGGATAGGACCATCAGCTATACACACAAAATGTAAATTAAACACACTTAAACCAACTAAACGGATAGAAATCCCTCCAGAAAAATGACTAGTTTCATGTCAAACATTTGATACAAATGTTTCACAAGGAAACTAGAATAAAATGTCCATACAAGAGCATTTGATTAATCTTTGATGAGATTTTTGAGATGCTAAAAAGATTTTTAATGATGTTTTAATGTTTGTCAGCTTAAAACATAAAAAGTGGCTCTTATTTCTGAGGAGATATCATAATAGTTGCTCTGCCAATAGCTTTAAAGTCCAATTAAACCAAACTAAATGCCGCCATCAGAACAAAGTTATTAAAACACAACTCAGAGTTTCTTCACATACAGTTGACTTAAAATAAATCTGAACACTGGTTTTGTACAGTTGACATATAAAACCCTCTGAATAAGTAAATATTTAGACAGATGCCTTTAAAACAGCGTCGTAATGCCAAATGACTATGCCTTCCTAAAAACCCAAAAGGAGATGGAAGGTCCTTTTGGGTAAAACTGAAATGAATCTCAGTCTCTGATGAATTAGATCAGCTTCCCCAAAATCCAACACTATGACATTAATCCTGTTGTTTGTGTGTTTCTCCTCTCCATCTCCTAATCTTAGTAAATAACAACCCACTGTGGCACAAACCCATACAGGCTCCATCCTCCCTGCATCACACAAGTGTGATAGAGGAAGAAAGAAAAGAGGCAGAGGGAGGAAGAGAGATAGATGGCTGCTGTGTCATTCTCCCCTCACACATTCTCTCCTCGTGACTGCTGCTCGCCACTCACAGGAGACTTGGCTGTGTATTTGTGTGTGTGTTGGAGAGAAACAGATCGAGTGAAAAGGGAATCTGTGTGTGTGAGATTTACGCCCTCAGAACTGCAATGAGGGACGTGCATTTTCTCGTGGAACTGAATATGAATGATAACGATGATACTTAACCCGTCCTGTTATTCCAGCTCCTACTGTCCTGCACGCTCCATGTCAACCCTGTATTGTGCGTCTGTCTACCCATGGGTTACAACTAATAAGCCAAGTTAACCTGTCACAGAGTAATTTGAATGAGGCTGTCAGAGGCCTAAAGAATTCAGAAGATGACACCTCCAAGAAATTGACAAAAATAAATTGTTTTCATCAGACCATGGCTGGATTAAGCAGCTCCAGGGGCCCCTATCAACCCCCAGCTCCTCCTACTCTCTATGCATTGTGTACAGTTTCCTATGCTGTATTATTACCTTGCCAAACATTAATTTAGAAATGTGAAACACACATGCAAAATTTAAGTAGCGGAGGTCTTGTATGGATGCAGAAAAAGGCCATAAAAATATGAATGTTTATATACAACTGGATTCCATACTGTGGAATACTTACATACTTGGATTCCTCAGAGGTCGTTTCAAATATTGCAATGTCTAAACAGAATTGCCGCCTCGCAGTTGTATGCCTCTGCCCACCTGTCAAGTTGCAGTTACAGTTTGTATCCATGTTTGTCCAGAGCCATATGTAGCCATGACAGCTGACAATGCTTCAAATGTGGATGTTGCTGCAAAGAAGCCACAAATTCTAAAACGTAGATGCCTCACACATATCTTCAACCTGGCAGCACAGAAGATCTATACACTCAGCACAGCTCAAAGATTAGTGTCATCAATTCAGTATCTGACCGAATGTCTCCCCTTCTGTGTTGAAGGTATGGTGTTGACTAATAGACAGCAAACATTATGGTGCCATGGTGAAGTTGACCTTTGATCTTGTGGATATAAAACGTCATAACTTCATCATTTTATCTCAGTAGTCATCTGTGTGAAATTATGTCATGGTTAAGGAATGAATTCTTGAGTTATGGGTGAAAACATGTTTTGTCCTTTGACCGTTTGTGCCAAATTTGAGGAAATTCCATCAAGGTCTTCGTGAGAAATCCCCTTTATGAGAATGGGACAGATGGACAACCTAAAAAACATAATGCCTCCAGTAGGGGTGGGAAAAAAAGAAAACTGATACAGCATAGTATAACATTTTTGTGTGGTAATATCATATCACCACACAGTAGCCCCTTTTACACTGCCAGATTTTCTGCAAATGTTGGGCCATTTTGCCAGCAAGCTGCAAGCGTTTAGACATTCAGAGCCGGACTGACGAGTTGATCCGAGGTGCCCAATTTTCCGCCTCGTAGGGTAGACATATTGGCGGAACCTTTTTGGTTTAAACAGACAGAGGCGGCCTTCCACCACGGGAGGGGCTGTTGAAGACTTGTGGGAGGAGCTGTTGATGACGCCGCACGTGCGACCCATTGGCAGTGGATAAACAGGAAACAGCTGATAGCAGGAATTAGCGAACAGCTAGTACTAGTAGCAAGAGGGAAACACAAACCTGACAGACACTGTAAAGATGAGCAACTGGGAAGACAAAGAATTGCGTGCCCTCCTTGTCCTCGCAAATGAAGAGGCCATTAACCAGCAGATGATGGGGACGGTGAAGGACGGGCCAACTTATGAGAGGATTGCCAAAGGACTGACAAGCTGCGGCTTCCCTCGGAGTACGTCACTGTTTACGTCACACGTTGAGCTACACTTTTGTTACTTGCTCAAAAGGTGCATTCCGTATAAACAAAAGTAGGCAGGCGGCATTTTGCTGCACTCCCCAATTTTGTTTTTATACTGCCAATGCTGAAAGAAGACTGATTGGGCTTTCCTGCAAATTTGCACAATTCCTGTCAAAAAAGGGCTCGTGCCGAGTATTAATTTTTTATTCAAATACAAATTAAACTTTAGGTAGCCTACTAGAATAATATAATCAATTGCATTTACAGTCCCCAAGACACATTTTAATTCAGCCAAAAAAATGGCTGACATTAAATGAACAGACTGAAAACTTTATCTTAGATAAAACAGATGTTGACAAAACTTTCCTTTAGGGACTTAATTTACAGTTGAAAAAAGGTAATAAATCGCAATTTGTTTTGTCGCAATATTGAGCATATTGCAACATTTTTTTAAATTGCAATAATATTGTATCGTGACTTAAGTATCGTTATAATATTGTGGATCCTCTGGTGACACCCACCCCTAGCCTCCAGCCATGGCTGTTGCCAGTGCAGAGGCGTAAAAACTACATTCAAGTACCCCAAATTAAATGAGTAATTTTTTGGATCTAAAACATGAACATCCTGCCAGTGATCTGCAGTCGAGTCAGGTCACATTCTGTCAGACCAAGAAAGAGAGGTCTTTTTAACAACCGGAAATCCATCTCTCTCAACGTATATATCCACTTTAGTGGTATTCAAGTGTCAACTTACTTAGTAGTGGTTAAATTTCACAGTTAAGTATTTGAGAATAGATATAAATCCTTTGGTATATCTTTGCTTCCATACTGTGCTCACATATTAGCATTACATTCAGTTATTGTGTCTTTATCATTACCTGTTAAAACGTATACCATGAAAAATTGATGGTAAAGGTTTGAAAACACACTCATGTGACAATGAGAGTAAAAGCCAACCCCAGATTCACTCTTATTTGACATTTCACCTTGCTATATTTGCTTCTTTTTTTTGGCGCAGTCTTTCTTAGAAGTCTGCTGTTTACAGCCTAGCACCTGGACCTTTTCATAAAGCCCTGACCTCACCTGAGCACTGCGGGGTACACGCCCATGAACATCTCAAACACAGAAAATAAGAGAGTACAGGCAAAGGGCAGAGTCTCTGCAGAAAAATACACCACCACACACTGATTGAGAGGAATTAATATTGCACGACTTTCGACATGGAAACTCATACAGGTACAGAAGCTCTTGAAATAAGATATTTTATTGCTGCTTATTTATTGCTTTATTACCTTAAATATGGTGTCAGTATTTGCAGTCATACAAAAGCCAACTCTCTCCATATGTCCTCCTGACGTTTGCGGTTTAATCCCAGATGAATTCATAGCATCTTTAAACAACCACTTTGAATTGAAATGCCATCTAGGAAACATTAACTCTGCTTACATTAAATGGCAGCAAAAACTAATTGTGTTACTGTAAAGCAAAGAGCTGATTTTCCTGGTCATTAGTTCCACTTAGCTGCTGTTGCAACAATTATGGTACTGACATGATAAGAAAGTCTGGACGGCTAATTCCAGCTGCATTAATAACAAAGTGTCTCCATTCGAGCGAGAAAAGAGAAGTTCTGTGCCACGATAAATACAAGTGTGAAGTGTCAGATCGACGCTGCTGTAAATGTGATGGTAATGCGCCAGCTGCCTGTTTACATAAAGCTAATGGAAGCCACATGTCTTAGCAGCGAGGCAATTAAGGTTTTTTGTTCAGAGCACATCAAATATTTGAAAAGTCCTTCACAGGAGACGGAGAACAGTGGAGTCTCAAGAAATGGTTTCCAGGGCCTTCCACTTTATACATCAGATGGTTAATAAATAGACAGTTGTCTCTCTGCAATCCTGTAAATGAAAGTGGCTTCTTAATAAAGTGTGTGTGTCAATCAATGTGTCTGTGACACTTTCGCCATTAAGTTGAACATAGGACAGTTGAATGTCTATTCAGTGCCAGTTAGAATGAAATATTAAGCCATTTCATTGCTGATGTGAAGGTGAAAATGAGACAAGAGCTGGAGGTGAAGAAAGAATTTAAAAATATTCTTAGTCTTCTGTGAGACCACACATATTTCCCCAGTACAGGTGTGTGTGATCAGACTAACATACATGTGGGATAGTAGGTGTGCAAAGTGGTGGGTGTGAGTGGGAGTTGTGGGTCAGTGCTTTATAATTCTGTCCTGAGGCATGCTGGTACACACTGTAACCCTTCCCAGCTTGTTATAAGCACACGTCGAGTTGGTCACACACAAGCGCACCTGCAGTTAACCTTTGTCTGAAAAGCAGACAAATAATAATCCATATGCTGTGTTTTTTCTCTGCATTGCCCTTGTTTTTCTCTCTACTGCCTCTCTCCCACACTCCCACTCCAGATAATGAGGAGAGGGGTCCCATGGTGAAGAGCTACTTAAAAATCCTCTAAGCTCAGAGTCTGTGCAAACAGTAGCTCAGTCACTCAGCTCGTCATCGGCGTGCCGCTTCGAGCCACTCGGACAAATGCTTCTAATAACCGTGCAGAATCAAACATGCAGCGATGCGGGGTTCTAACTGGCTGAATCCGCTGGGAAAATCTGACAAGACACCCTCGAGCAAGACAGGTAACTTGCAGTTGTTTACATCAGCTGCTCAGAAGCAAATAAACAGCAATGAGGAGCACTTCTATTTCCATACAAAGCTGAAGTGATCTAAGTCGCCGATTCTCACCCTGGGGTCAGGAACCAATTGATGAGTCACAGAACAATACATCTTCCTGTGAAAGGAGAAGCTGTTTTATTGAACCTGGTGTCCTGCTGGACAAGAAAACAATATACTGTAAAACAAAGCATTGACACAACATTTAATTCGTACTTGATTTTTTACTTGGCCTGTCATCTTCCTTTTGTGGGGATTTTTATCATATTGGCCACTCGGACTGGACCTTTTCAAACAATCTGCTGCTAAGAGCAGCGTTGGAGTCAAGACCACCTAAACCAAGACCAATTCATGACCAAGAACAGAGTGTATCGAGACCAAGACAAGACCAAGTCTTTGAGGGGTTGAGACCGAGTCAAGTACAAGACCAGACCAGTGAGAGTCCAACACTTCAGAACACACAGTAAAATGTGGAACATGCAAACCATAGGTGCTTCTCAAGTTGTTCCAAAAGATCTACAAATCCATAAAAACACCCAAAGAAAACAAATGAAGATCCCTCCTTATTCACCAATTTTATTGCCATACTGTGTGTGCATGTGTGTGTGTGTGTGTGTGTGCATGTGCATATATAAGTGTACCCTGAAAAATATCTTCATAAAATAATCAAAAGGCAATGCAGAGGTGAAGTTTATGTTTGGGAATTATCCTTTGTTTTCTATGAGCAAACAAATACAAACACTAAGGAGCTGAAATCAACTAAAGCATCTTTATTCAACACTTGATATCCCTGCATGGTCTTGACTGGTCTTGGAATAAAATCCTGAGTCCTCTTTGTCTGAGAACGAAATACGACAGAGTAAAAATGTAGCTGAGTCCAAGATGAGACTGACACCTTCAAAAAATGTTCTTGAGACCAACTGAACCCCAGTACTTAGATTAGATTCGTTTTGGATTTTTCCAAATTACAGAGGAGAGTAAGACGTTTTTGGAGCCTTTGGGGTAACTGTTATGTAACAATTCGAATTGCCTCTTAATTTAATGTATATATACTCCACAATATCTATACAGCAGATTCACAGGTACATTATTTTTGTCAGGTTCTCAAAGAATATCTGAGGGCAATCTGTTATGTTTATGCTGACATTTAAAACTACAACACTTCATTTGTTGCAGTTGTGTTCTTGAAATTAATACTAAAATAATTTTCAGTGTTTTGTCATATCATGGAGAATGTCATTATTGCAAAAATACCTTGACATATTGTGATATTATTTTAGGGCCAAATTGCCCACCCCTATTTACAAATGTGGCAACATATAAAGGGAATTAGGTGCACATTTATTCACTGGGCGATTAAAGTGTCTGTCAGAGCACAAAGTTCCAATGTTGGGAAACAAACATGGACAATAAAAAAAGCTCGGCTGTGAAGACCTTACAGCTCTTGGGCATGTTCTTTCGTTTCAGCTCATATGAGTCCGTATTTGTTGCATTCTGGAGCAAGATGATGACAGAGGACTGCCGATAAAGGCTCCCTTGATTTATAGCAGAGAGTCTCCCCTACGGGTGCAACTGTGTGTTTGATAGCTATGGGAAAGTTACGCTGGAGTTGACACTTATTCAGCTTTTCTAATTAGATAATGGACATAAAAACGTTTGGAGGAAAACAGAGTGTCGTAAGAGTAGCGTGGGTCCTTTCAGGAAAATCTCAGTGTGTGAAACAGTGTTTCAGCAAACTATCTAAAGGTTTATTGACACTCTTTTGCAGACGATTGCATCATTTCAATGAGCAGCCACTGAAATTAACAACATGGACTTAGGTCTGGTTGCAGAGCCAAACACAACAGCACCGCTGTGTGGCATGAAATAAACAGCAGAAGACAAACTGTTAATTGCAATTATTTGGTTGACAATTTGTATGACGATTAATCATAAACTGAAATATCATGATCGTGACAGCCCTAGGAAGAGGAGGATACTGCACAGTTACACACACACACACACACACACACACACACATACACACGCACACGCCAAAACACCTGACAAACACATTGTTCCAATATGTCTACATCATCCAGAACTGCAGTCCAACCACTTCCCACCAGATGCCCCATTGGGATTAATGAACAAAAAAACCAACATGAGAGAACAAGCATGTATCAGTGGTGGCCTGCAGGAACTAAGCATCTCTCGTTTTGACTCTTTTTTTATGCTCTTTGAAAGCCGACACTGTCTCCCTTGGAAATGTATCATGGCCCCGGGACAAGCCAAAGTGTTGATAATGCATCGTAAACTGTCAAAAGATAAACTACTGCACACTGAGCATCTCCGGCAGAACAGTCAGGGATTCGCTGCCTTGCTCGAGGGCGATCTGATTGAAGTTGATGAGGGAGAGGAAGAGCATTCAACATTCACATCCCCCACCCACCATATCCCAGTGCGAACAGGGATAGAAACCAGTGGAAACAGTGATGGTTCATCTTAATGAGATGAAACAGCGAGAAAAAACACAAGAAACTGAAATACAGATCAAAGAAAAGTCTTGTTTTTCACAATACATACTGTAAATGACCTGCATGTTCTACAACTCCTTCGATATTTGAGGAGCAGGCCTGCAACATGTTCACAATTACAATGCTGACTGTCAGACAGACTGATGAAAAGCAGGAGTCATGCTCATCGTCTTGATTTAGTGTGTTAGCATTGCTAACGTGTGAATTAGTATATATTTCAGTCTGGACCAAAGTGGTGGAAGGACTGTCTGACAGACATTACACCTTCTGCAACAGCGGAAGGTGATCCAAATTAAAATAAAGTTGGTTTGAAGCATCTATTAAGAAACACTGAAAGCTACTGACAAAAATTAAAACATCCCCTTTTGGCCACTTTGCATGCACTTTTGAGACAGTTCCAAACTTCAGCTGGTCCGTTTAACTGTCAAATCACTAGAGCTGCATTTGATAACTTTAAGGTATCCTGCCAAATAACCCAGTATCAAGCAGTATCAAAACTTCTCCAGTCAAAATGATACCTGCATTTGATCCTTTTTGTACCCAGAACTAGGAAAAAAAAACATGTGTAAGGTTTTGCTTGCAGCCGATTGCTGAGATACCACTAAAATGTTCGATAGTATGGGCAATATCTTAATGTCAACACTTTCAAAATGTATTTATGTTAAAGAAAATGGATCGGGAGGAGTGGTGGTGGCATTTTATGTAAGTGCCAGGCTTCAATAGCTGATCATAAGGTCAGAATAATACTAAATAAGGAAAATCGTCCGGCTTTATACTGAATTGCACAACAGGTAAACCGAGGATGAACCTCTCTGAATGTCTATTTCACCTACATGTTTTTAGCCTACAGCGGTGATACTCAACTTACAGCCCGCCGGCAAAATCTGACCCTCAACAGCGTGCTGGGTGACCCCCAACCATTTTCTCACTCAGAATGAAAATAAATTAATTCATGCTGGGAGTTTTTTGTACTCTGATTGTAAATAAGGTGCCAGAGTGCATAGAACAGCATCCAAATAGAGCTTGTTTAATGAAAAAGTGCCATGGGAGGATCCCCTGGACCACCTGACAGAGTTTCAGACTAAGCCTCTAATATCCTTAAATTACTAGAAACGCCCTTGCACACACCTGACCTGTGCGGCCCCTGGCCTCCTGTCATTTTGCGAAAGCGGCCACCAGGCAAAGTAAGTGGAGTATCCCTGGCCGGCAGTCTATTTTTTTTTTTTTAAATCTGAGCAAATCTGCTGCTTTGGCTGCTCCTGCTCACACTGCACACACAACAATCACTCGATTACTAATTATACTGTAGAAGAAGTTTGAATCTGATCATACTGTTTCTCAAGGCCTGCTTTTGTCCAGGAAATATAAAGTGCAACAAAACTTAGGGTTGGATTGAACTGCAGTTACTCTTTGACAGACAATTACGCACACGTGCCGTCACACAATGACACACCCACACATGTGTGAACACACAATACTACATATTGCAGTTAAAAGGCAGCTGAATAGCCTATTGCGGCGGTGACAGATAGGCGTTTTAAATAATGGATCCATACAGAGACACCAGTGTCACTTTCTCACTGCAGTCAATTATGGCTCTTGGATGAATGATTAAAGGTGGTTTATGGTCTACGGCGATGTTTTCCTGTGCCTATCAGCAAGAGTGAGCCCTGACAGAATGTCTCCTGCACACCAGGCATCTGAATGATCTCAAACAATGGCCTTCAGGGATGTAATGTGAGCAAGAGAAAAAGCGGGCTAAAAGGCATAAAAGCCATATTCGTCAGCTGGATATTAGAGGAAGCTGTTTGTGAAAGAGAACCTAAAAGTACAGCCAAAACCTGAGGGATCACACAGAGCTGAAAGATAACTGTTATTATGTTTCTTGTGATAATGTATCATAATGATGAGTTACTATTTTAGACCCATGATTAGTTCTGCATCTTAATTAAACATCATGAGATTTTCAATGGATAATTCTGGTGTTCATATTTATTTTAGTTATTGTAAGCAAATTCGATAAGAAGACCATTATCCTGTTGAAATACTTTGTGATCTATCTGTATTGTCTTTGGCTATCAGCCTCAAGCCCAATGGTTCCTAGTGAAGATGTAAATCTTTTAAAAACAACTACAACTACATAGTATCATTTTTTTCATTGAAAGGGAAAAATTATAACCTAAAACTGCTGGACACTGTAGTCTCTAATAAATACTGGGGTAAATAGTGCATTTCATGGGGTCTATTTTCAGATTGACTGGTATCAAGATGGTGTATGGAGGAATTTCTGTGAGTTTCACAGAGTTCAAGGGGACGTCTTCAAGTTATGTGTTTTTGCCAAGAGTCCAAAGTGTCCGTCCATCAACGATATACCGCTTATCCAATTCAATGAATCCCAGCTGACATTGGCCAAGAGGGGGGATACATGTAGAGACAGACAACCTTTCACGCTCACAATCACATCTATGTGCAATTTACAGTCACCAATCAATGTGCATGTCTTGTAGTAAACTTTCTGTTGCTGCCATTACATAGGTTAGACCCAGCACAAATAAATGTCTGTGTGAGAGACCCTGCCCCATGTCATATGCTTAGTTACTTAATCACAACCATGAGTGCTGCACTGGCTGAGCTTTATCTGCAGTATGAACTGAAGGCATACTAGTTAAAGTGGCTTTGTCACAAGTGTCATTTATATATTAACAGCTGCATGCACAGAAAAAGAAGAGGGGGCTGCCCACCCTAAACCTCATGTAATACAAAAAACATACATTCCTCATACTGCAGTGGTTCAACAAAGAGATGATTGAACCCAAATGGAAGAAATTCATTTCTCACACATTTTACTTTGTGACCTTTGGCGAATCTTTTGTTTTCACAGCCACTGCTCGCTGTAATAATCAATGTGAAATTGCATGAAAAGCTGGGGAAAAAAATCTTTTGATGCTTTTTGCTTCAGGAGGTTGAAACCACTGGTAAATATACGTGATTATAGATATCACTCGGAACAACTGTTCCCTCGTGGAACAGCTCATTGACGATTTTATCAGCCCTCTTAAAAACACTGAAATCTGTCATCAGCATCATCGTCACCACAATCAGATCTGTGTGCAGGCTGAGTGCAGATTATCTCCCCAGCAAGACTAAATGCTTCATTAGTTTGACGCTCTACACACAAGAAGTAATTTTTCATCATTTTAAAATACAACCTGAGGCCTTCAGAAGGGAGAAAATTACTTTGAATATGAGTAGATTCATGCTGATAACCGATTCTGCACAGAAGCAACTTTTGTACATGAAGTATGGGATGAACTTTTCCTGCAGTAATGGTGACTCT
The DNA here is from genome assembly GCF_006386435.1 of Epinephelus moara. Lineage (NCBI taxonomy): Eukaryota > Metazoa > Chordata > Actinopteri > Perciformes > Serranidae > Epinephelus > Epinephelus moara. Next base: position 7,300,825 of record NC_065520.1, read on the forward strand.
GGCTGGCTCACACGTCTGACGGCTCCCCCACAAAGTCTGGAAGAAGGGAAACAGAAGCAGCTCTTTTTTTTTGTTCTCTAGTGGCGGACATTCATATTAGACATTTTGGGCTGTGAGCTGAAAGGTTTTGGCAGGCTAATTATCCCCTGAGGACTAAGGAAGATGGTTATTAAGTATCATCTTTAAACTTTTCTGACAGCTTCTGGTTTCTCTCTCAAAACCAGTCTGATTCGAAGTCATTCCAACTAAGTGAACACATTAATGCCAGAGTTATCTGTTCTCACATGCTGATTCAGAAACCAACATCTTCTTGATGCTGCAGTCATCCAAAATCGTGTATTATAAGTCATTCAAACATGATACCCGAACAGAAAAGGCGTGCAGCTTGAATGTGGTCAACTTTATTCCATCACTACCTATCAATGCAGAAATTCAGCCCCTGAAAACAAAGATCGGGCTGAACTAGAGCTTGTGGTTGATAATCATCGGCACCAAATAGAAAGACAGCACACACATGAGCCATAACAATCATGCCCAAGCACGTCAGCACCACTATCCAGCAACTGGGGTTGAATCTATGTGTGTGTTGAGGCTTTTTATCCATCAGCTGTATTTAATCAGTGCGCACACACACACACACACACACACACACACACACACCTGCAATCACATTGGTGCCAAAAATCTGCACCAGCCAGCCCGCATCCCCTGCTCTCATTTAACCAACTCCTGAAGTGCACACACACACACATATACAGAGGTCCATGTCATATCAGTGCAGGCCAACCCCATCCCACTTCACAGTGGATCTGCAAATGATCTGAACCGTGGATGAACACCACACATGAACCTAAAAACCCCGCTGTTTGCGCTGAAAAATGAGGCCTGGCGATATTTTTCCAGCCGAAAATAGACCAACGCAGCACATCAAAATCGCCGTGCACGGTGCGCACACCTCCGCACGCACACACCGTGCAAAAACGCACTGATCCAGACACGGGCTGCTTTGCTGGCACGGGGGTGATTGTGTTTGCACCTCCGTGTGTGACTGGTTTGTGACTGTGAAGGAATGCAACACAGTGATACATTGCTGCTTTGCTCGGCGGGGCTCTTTTCTCATGCAAAAACTCAGCCAACGCACCACACACACACTCACACAAATCGCTGTCGGGCCAAATTCAAACACATACGGGCAAATAAACGCAGGCAGCACAGAGCTCCGTTTGCAGCCTGTTTGCTTTAAAGCATTCAATGCCCTTCTTATTCCAACATGGCAGCAACTAGCCAGTGAAACAGTGCATTGGGAGGCTTTACAATTAGGAAATGCACGGTTCGGGTATCCGGAGGGGACAGCGGGTCCAAGAGCCTCACTGGCCGCACACCTCGCCTGATTCCCCGGTAACAATCACAATCAGCAGCCGCTGTGAAGAAAGGGGCTGGCTGGGTTTAATGGCTACCATATAGGACAGTTTTCCTCCCTTTTCATGGAAAATTAACGTCCTGTTTTCTGTTCATACGCTCAGGGCTCCATCCCTGACATGCAAATACATATGTTTACTTATACCAGTGAATATTTTTGCAGTATGCTTCAGATTTGTCCAGAAAATGCATGTGAACATGCTATGTGACATTCATTCGTTATGCATTTTGGATGGACTTGCAGAAATGGTTTAACAGCACACAAGAAGGGAGAGCATCTAACGTTATTTCTCCATCTGGAAAATGTAATTTGAATGAATGGTCCAGTTTGTATGCGTATTTTTGCGCAGATAGTGACTACTGCTGGAATACTGTGTGTTTCTGCAGAGTGTGGGGGATATCTGTGCCCCTGCTCTCCGCCTCTCCGCTGCCCATGAAAACCCACAGCCAGTGTGTTGTCTGTGTGAACAGGTTTACTGCATTACGACCAGCACAATTACCATCACCATTATTAATCACCACCACTAACAGTTCCCAGCCCAGCACTCACTTCCGAAGCTGCTCCCGCATCACCGGCCGATCAGAGAGCTCCGCGTCCGGCAGATATTAACTGATTCCCGGGCAGAACCGAGGCGATATCTCGACCCCTCCGCGGTCCGACCAAGCGTCCTCTACCACCGGCGAGAGGCGTCCGAGATTACCGTGTGAAGCCTACGTGTGTGTATGTGTGAGTGTGTCGGTGTGTGTTCCTCTGCAAACGGCAGCGGTGGGTTGCAGAGGCTGACTGGCCAGCGAGACACGAGGGTCAAACAACCGTAATAAAACAAGGACCACTTCCGCTTAACGCTTCAAAATAAAAGCTTCAGCAAAAAAGGTGCAGTGCTTTTGTTTCTTGAATAACCACACGTTAAAAATCTGTTAACAGAGATACTGTGGTGTCATCTAGCATTAGGTAGATGGAATAATGCAACATCATCAACACAATCTCTGCAGGCTTGTTTGTGATTTAACTGTCCAACAGGAGGTGAGCTGGCTTGCTACCATAAAGAAACTGGACATAGTTCAGGCCCCTAAGAATGCTGCTTGGCTTGGCCTCCAATTTTTTCCCAATGGACAGTCATGGTATTGCAGTGACAAAATCCTATTCAGGGAGCCACATACCCTGGAAGTATACCTGAAAGCTAAAAACCTGCACTCTTTCTAATGGCCAGCAGGGGGTGATTCCACTGGCTGCAAAAAGAAGTCTAGCCCCTTTAACACTGCCTGTTCATGGCAGGAACATTGCACTGTTCTCCCGTCTTGCAGTTCTGTATAAAAGGTATGATGGCGGAATGGGGGGGCAGAGTTGTCTCTCCTCGGAGCCAGGAACGGAGGTAGTGACAATGCCGAACCGATGTCTGTATAAACAGGATAGCTAGCAGGATGGAGTCATGGGAGGCATGGGTGTGACATTTTGATGACGTGTTAAGCGTGTGACCCATTGCTTGAGATTTAAAAATGAGCTGATAGCAGTTAGCAGCTAACTCAAAGACGAATAGAAGCGGCTGAGACATATAGCAGAGATGGTAAATGATTGTTATTTTTATGTTGTGCCAATGTTTTTGTTTATAAAATGCTGCTAACATGTATACTATATGTCAGACTAGAGGCTGACGCTGATGTGTTGCAGGTTGTGTTGTGTTATTATTTTTCCAAGTAACAAATAGTTAACAAAATAACTAATGACATTTAATTGATAATATTAGTTACCCCAAAAGCAAATAACTTGTTACAACCTTATTTTTGTTGTCAGTCCCCTTCTGATTTAAAATCCTACAATCCATTGAATCCTGGAATTCCTTTCCTCATCATCATGCATGCAAATCACAAAGCAGTAAGCTTGCTTGGAAGATGAAAATGCTTGCACTCTGCAGCTAGAAAAATCCCCATTACTTTAGTATTTCTTCCACCACTGATGGCTACGCAAGATATGTTAAGAAAATCGCATGTTAAGACTGAACCATCCAACATATTTGCCACCTTTATTTTGAAATCTAACTAAACGCACTTCCGATCTAAGCCTGTCTGCCTCTAGGAGACTTGACACAGCTCAGATAGACGAGGCGGAGCTCAGGCTCCCTGCCTCCCTTCCCCCAATCCCGCTGTTTCTGAAAGCAAAGGAGCCTCGACACCATCCGAGGAGGTTTTTCACCTCCCTGACGCGAGAGAGAGAGAGAGAGAGAGAGAGAGAGAGAGAGAGAGAGAGAGAGAGAGAGAGAGACTCTTTGCTTTTCAAGGCACACATATTTCCACATTCAAGGCCATAGAGAGATAGAGAGAAGAGAAAGAAAGAGGGGCAGAAGAAGAAGAAGAAAGATAGAAAAAGAGGAAGAGACAAAAAAGGCAGAGAGGCAGAGGAGGAGAGAGGAAAAGGGCGCTTTTTGCTTCTACAAGGAGCACAGGACAGAAGAGAGGAGAGACAGGAAGAGAGAGAGGGGTGGAAGAAGAGGAGGGGGGGGGGGGGGGACTCTTTGCTTTGGGAATCAGTGTTCAAGGCTTGAGAAATGTAGGCTATGTTGCACCAGCAAAGAGAGAGAACAGCCTGTAATTTATAGGCAAGTCTCAACTGTTATTTTATCCCACCACAACAGTATGTCTTTATACCTGAGTGTGTATCCCACCACAACAGTATGTCTTTATACCTGAGTGTGTGTAGGTGTGTGTGTGTGTGTGTGTGTGTAGCAGAGAGACATGACAGATTGAGACGCAGGAAGAGGACGGAGAGGGATGGATTTAAAACATAAAACAAATCCCAATTACTGATTTCAAGATTTCAGATGTCCTTTTGCATCTGACTGTGTTTGTGTAGGAGGTCATTGATCTAAACTCACCGTGGGGGAGCATGCTTGCAGTGAGTCGAATCAAACACGCCCTCACAGGACAGGGTGGGGGGTGGGGGTGGGGGAGACAAGGTGGATGTTGCAGGTTTGAGGAAATCATCTCCAGAAGCAGACACGTAATTGTGCACAAGAAGCAGTTGGCCAGCCATATGTTGTCGCGCTGTGCCCTGAATGTTTATGAGAGTGTGTTTGTATGCGTGACACAGTGGGGGTGTTTTGCCAAGTGTGTGTAGGCTATAGCCTCAGTGGTATAGTGTGTGAAATATGCAATGTGTGCATGGACACTGTATGGCTCAAAGTATGCAGACATCCCTGTAAACATTGCATACTTTTGGGTTGGGGCTTGTTTTCATGGTATGGGCACTTTAGTTCTAATAAAGCATACATTGACAATGAAGAGGGATAGTTCCGGTTTTCTGAAATGGGGTGTATGAGATACTGATCCATAGTCAGGTTATCACAGTAGATGTCAGTCAGCATGCCTCAGTTTGGAGAAGCATGATGGAGTCCGACATGGAAGCTAAACAAATGTATTTTAGCCACCCAAAACAAGTCAGTTTAAGCGTACGCTACATTTAGACTATTTTTACCACTCTACCTTACTATTAGACAGTGATTTGTGACAGGGAACTGAAGCCGTTATATTGCTTTCTTTAAAGCCACCAGACTCCATTGAGAAAAACAGTAATTTTGGCTTCCTGAACACAGGAGCTGCTGTTCTACCACTGCATCGATCAGTTAGTTTGTGTGTATTATTGTGTGACTGGCATTTCAAAAGGTTCGTTTGGATTCACCAAAGTCACACAATGACAAAAACAAGCTAACTGATTGAAGTAGCCGTAGACCAGCAGCTCTCATGTTCAGCAAGCCAAAATTACAGTTTTTCTCAAAGGAGTCTGGTGGCTTTGAAGCATAGATGGATACCTGAAACTGTGATGGGCCTTCACATCTTCATCTCACTGATCACAGTGGGTATTTAAAGATGGCGTTTCTGTTTGTATCTTATTACAAGTCTGAGGAAGAGTCTGCGTTGCTCGAAACGTCACTTGACAGAAAATAAATGGATTAATGGGAGCTCTGTCGGTGTGCAGATCATCTTTTCCTTTTTTGATGCATGTTAAGTTTATGATCCAGCACCCTTTTAATATTTCTTTGGGATGTGCGTGTTATTATCTTTTTCCTTCACATCGGAACAGGCTGTCTGACAGAAAGGTAAAGAGGTGATAATACTCTCAATATAGCATAAACTTAAACTTAAATAAAGTGTTTAGGTGGGACTTGTTTAAGGTGGCTAAAATACATTTTGCCGCTGCCCCCACCCACAGCAATACATTGCTTAGCTTCTGTGCTACTTCTCCAAACTGAGGGCATGTTGACTTCAAGATATGTGAACTGTCCCTTTAAGACGATAGTATGCAACAAACTTGGTGGCTCTTGATTTTGCCAGTTTGGTGTGGAAGAATTTGACTGGCCTGCAAAGAGTCCTGACCTCGACCCAATGCAACACGTTTTGGCTGAACTGAAATGCCGAAATTTCTTAGCACCAAACATTAATAGTCAACCTCACTAATGCTTTTGCAGCTTGAAGGCAGTGGCTGAAGAAGTGTTCAGATCTTCTACTGAAAGGGTACTGCACTTTCACGCAGCGTGGGGATTCACAAGAGACAGATTTAAAAAAAAAAAAAAAAAAAAAAAAAAAAAGGTAAAAATCAAAGCAGCACAGGCAGAGATATCCTGACTTTCAGTTCCTAGTATAAGTCAGGGCCCCAAACCATTGGATCCTATATTTCCCACAATGCACTAACTGCAATTATGTCTTTCATTAGATCCTCTCAGCCTAGGAAACTCCCACAACTTTCAAACTCGGTTTGTAACGCAGTTATTTCCTGTATAAACATGTTCTCTACAAGCCCAAGCTGAGATGAGCTGAGACATCATCAGGGATATATTTTTTTCCTCATAGTATCAAAAGTAAAAATACTTGTTATAAAGGCAGAATGACCTCTGCAAATATAAATAAATTTTCATATACCATTGTATTACTGTTACTTACTTGTAACCATAGCTGTCAAATAACTGCAGTGGAGTTAAAAAGTATACTTTCTCCCTTTAAAATGTGTGTGCATGCTGCATACAGTAAGGGGATGTTTATGTGTGTGGACAGGTGTGTGTGTGTGTGTGTGTGTGTGTGTGTGTGTGTGTGTGTGTGTGCGTGTGCGTGTGTGTGCGTGTGTGTGTGTGTGTGTGTGCGTGTGTGCGTGTGCGTGTGTGTGTGTGCGTGTGTGCGTGTGTGTGCATGTGTGGTCAGCTGGCACTCACAGGGCCTCGGTCGTCTGGTCAGGTCCAGCTTTCTCACTGCATGTGGAGAGGAGAATCTGTCACTTCTCTTTCCCTCCCTCCTTCCTCCTCTCTCTCTCTTTCTCTCAGGTGAATGCGTTTCTCTCACTTGCAGTTAGTTCTATGTCAGACATGGAATCTCTCTCACTCAGTCATTAAGGGTTAACTCAAACACACCAAACTGCTAGTTGCTGATTACCAAACCCGTGCAATCTATTGTATGAGCTCTCTTGACTGCAGAAGAAGCAGGAAGTGAGGTTGACCAATCACATCGTGGGGTTATTCTGACCAATGAGTTAGGAATGTGAGGTGGGGAGTTAAGCCGAGGCCACTGTTGCTACAGTAACGATGTAACAATTACAGGATAAAGGCCTGGTTACATCAAAAAAATGCAACAACTACATTCATCCTTGTGTATTTGCAAAATCCATGAGCCTGGAAGCTTGGTGACCCTGGGGAAAACTCACTGCACACTAACAAACTAGAGTTATTAAAGGGGAACACGCATGCTACCTGTCAGTTACCAACATGTATTCATTAAATCTCCATCACTTTAAATGCTGGTGTGACCAAGCCTCGATGGAAAATTCTAATATGTGGTGTAACACTAGGACAAGTAGAGAAGAGCCAGTAAACCATCTCAATAATGTCAGTTACACAGCAATACTCTACCAAAATTTGCTACCATTAGCTAACATACGCTAACATAAGCTACATGTCATACCATACCAAGAATGTGTGTTGCAGCACAAACCCTGAGGGTGCGTTTTATTGCTAAAGAATTAAACAGGTCATTTGTAGCAGAAGGGAAGTATTATCTCTTCTTTCAAAATTACAGTACATGGTCTGTTTTTTTTATTTGTGCTACATCATATGACACTGTGTGAGGCTAACTGTGTGCGGTAACACTTAAATACTACATGATTTCATACACTAACTGTATTCACACTACAAGCGACACAGCAACAGGCTACAAGCATGGATGTTTAAAAAGAACTGGATACAGTGCCAGAGGCAGGGCCTGCTCATTCCTATGAAAGTTTCTCAGTGGGGCATGAAGCCAAACAAAGTTGGACTTCCTGGGTGTAAAATTACCCACATCATCCACTTTGTGGGACCCATAGAGCAGGCACACTGGAGAGTCTACTGGCCGAGTGGCTAACTTCCAGTTTAGCACTCTGCTAACTTAAATGGGGATGAAATGATTTAATCACACGGCTCTTCTAGACTTTTAGACTTTAGAAAGGTTATCGGTCCAAATGGTCACTTCGTTGGGATTGTGATGCTAAAAAAAAAATATATGCGATGATTTACAGATGTCTCTTTCCCAATGTATGTCTATGGGAAAGTCTTTTCGGACCCCAAGGCATCAAGTGACAAACTTGGAACTTGTAGTTACACAGTTTGGCCACTATGCCAACTTGCCTTCAAAGTCCAACAAACTTCCTGGGGGCCTAGGGGCAAGTCATTTTCAATGACCACTGGTGACATGAAGCTACAAACTGACGCCCAAAACTTGTTGCTGCATGACAGGCGTGATGCGAAGTTGAACTGGCCTCAACTTCATACAGCACTCCAATCAGGGTTAAACATCAACCACTTGTATGTTTTTGTTTCAAGCTATAGTACTGTGTTATTGCTATAGTACTGTGCTATGCTATCTTTCTGTGTATCGCGGTGCACACTGAGTTGCAATGGGCTGGCGAAATGTGAGGTAAAATGGGGCTCAGAGACTGATCAAAAGCATTTTTGACCAAATACAAACTTTAGTTAACGTTCAGTCGAGGTGCTTTGTTGCAAACATCAGACACACACAAGTACGTCAACAAGTGCTTAAGGAACAATCCAGTCGCAACTTAGGGATAATGTACATGGCCACTCTGTTGCTTTGTCGCTCATAGTGTGAACACACACTAGGTTCTGTAGGTCTGAACAATGAGAGGTCCGGCAGGAAGAGGTTAAAGCCCCTCCAGATTTATCATAGCTTCACTCTAAAGTATTCAAATTAATGAGGACAACACTGCTCAAAGGAAATCAAAAAAATCATAAAATGTTTACCAAATTATCTCTCATGTTTAACCCAGGGAAATATCTTTGCTGCACCAACTCATGAGCAGTTAGACGTCTGAGGCACAAGCTGTAAGACAGTACTTCCAACTGTGCTAACACACCCCACCTCCAAAACTTCTGCTATCTGCTGATGAGTAGTAAACAGTTTTCCAGCATTCACCACTGCAGCACAACTCAGTTGCTCAATGAATAATGAAGTAAATAACTTCCAAAATTTTTACCCACCATGCAATCTTTTGGCAACAGCAGAGTTTTAATAGGCCTATAAGTCTTTGCACGTTTGGAGCCTTGTAGAGACGATCATGTTATAGTCAGCAGGAGGGAAAAGCTGAGAGCGTACAGCTAACCCATGTGGGTAAATTTGCATCATAGTTTTAACTGAGTTGCAGAAATACATTTAGTGTGACGATGACTTCAGCCCCTTATGTTGTGCTGATCATGTTAATTAAAGGATTCAATTATTCTAAATTACAAAATATTGCATTTGAGTGGATGGATGGATGGATGGATGGATGGATGGATTGTAAAATGTCAACAGATAAAGAATTAAATGTACTAAATGTGGAAGCACAAACAGCTTCAAAGAAAGACAGACACAAAGACTAAATGAATGAGTATAAGATGCCATTAAACACTAAGAGATACCACCAAAGCCAACAGTTAAAGACTGAACAACACATTTTGCAGACACGTGCAACACTGCATCAGTCCAGCTCAAAGTATTAAAAGTCAGGATGAAACAATGTTTTGGCTAGATCTCACTTCCTTAATGTGACTGTGCTGAAACAGTATGTTGGGACAGGACATCATACAAGCCAATTAGACATCCAGGGGCTGCATTCAAACGCCACCGTGTTATTTCAGAATTTTGATAAGTCCCCTTCATGAAATGGATGGTTGTAACAACAACATTTTACACAGTGTAAACTGATAAGAAAAAGTTATGGGAAAATAGCGTCCTGATATGTGCCCTCAAACCTCAAAGCTGTATGGATACGACAATGTGCAATTACTATAAAACTAGAGCCTACAGAGGCTTTTAAATACAAAACTGTTAAAGGTAGAATTTTCACAGACACCTTTTTAAAAGAAAGTCATTTAAACTTCAGGTAATATGATGGTATGTTGGTGCAATTCAGGCCATGACATTGATTCAGAATATTTTACGTAAAAAAAAAAAAAAAAAAGGTGCAATACAGCAAAATGTGTAGAGTGAGGACTACAATGGACTTTTTGCAAAAACAAACTGTTTTTTTTTAATCTCTTTTATATTTTAGGAGATTTTTCAAAAATAAATGTTTTAACTCCATTAAACCTGATGGAGCTCAAGATTTCAAAATGTATCTCCTCCTGAATGTTTAAATTAGACGCTCCAAGCCCCACTATAATAGACACTGTGACCACTTTAAAAGATTTTAGACAGATTTGGAAAATTCATTTTAGCTGTTATATCATTTTCATTTCCCATTTTTAAATTTGCTACAGCTTGTAAGATAAAAAACTTTCCAACCTTCACACCTTCAGAACTACAAACGGTTGTGTGAGGAGAGTCTCTTTAAAATAACTTGAGTACTGCCTTCTGAAAAATGCAGGGGACATGTTCCCCAGCTCTGATCGGCAGTGATGGAAACGTGAAAACGACACCTGGATTGATGCTCTAAGCACCACCACAAAAAACAGTCCCTCTCCATCCAAACAGTGTTTGAATAGGGTTCCAAATTAGTCTGAGTTTAAAGTATAAGTGGCTCCATCACTGGCCTCCATGTTGCTATCTACTGTTTACTAATACGTTTTCTGGCGCCTTCCGTATGCTGAACATGACACACCAGAAAAATAGTATAAAGACCTACTTGTCTACTACAGAGCCGACTCTGGTCGACTGGTGATGAGAAAGGAGTCAATTCAATTTATTTCAATTTACTCCTTTTCCAGGAAAAAAGGTTTCAAGAGACTTATACTGCATTTTGAAAAATTACTTTGAGAAAGGAGGTTATAAAAAATACAGGATTTGCTGCTTTTAATTTTATAAAAGGAGATTCCAACTTTTTACCCACTTATAGGTAAAGATAAAAGATTGTTTTTGCTAAGGAATATTTTTGAAAGGTTGGCTGTAATATTGTATGTTTTGTATTTATGGTTATTTGTATGTACAATTCTGTAACCACTAGGTGAAACTAGAGATGTCCTTCCAGTAGATTCGTAGAAGGACCAACCAGGGGCTGATAAAGATAAGACTGTCTACACTGTGGCGCTGGTGAACTGCTGCGCCCATAGTCAGAGTCCTCTCAGGCATCATCAGAATACGTTAAACGGACATGACCTCTTAACAACGCGTTACATGGTGGAGCTGACAAAAACAATGCCAAAGCAAAGTCAGTGAGGATCTTGAGCATGGTGGACACAGGGATTAAGTATAAAGAGTGAGAAAGTCCGCATTGTGCTGTATTGGTCAAACCAACATGGACTTTCAACCACAAGACCACTGTTTGTGTCACATGTCACATGACTTTACAGACTTTTGATAACTGCGCAAAGTACTTTCTGTAGGTCCTTAATGTAACAATGCAAAGCAGAGACGTATATGTCACTAATGTCTCGTATGTAGGTATTGTAACCGAAACCATGATCATTTCCTAACTCAACCAAGTAGTTTTTGTTCTCTACAGCTGACCAAGGTTTATCTTTACCTAAACGTATCCAAAGTGTGACCGTTTCAGAACAAAACTGTGACTGTTTGTGATAGACTTTGCATTGTCATTGTTTTCATGTTACCAGCACATAATTTTAGCAATCTTAATTCCCACCACCACTTATTGAATTGTTTAAAGGTCATGTCCTTTCTGTTTCCATGACACTTGGTTGCTGTGTCACTGCATTCAATCAAGTCAGAACACCAGTCTCTGACACAATCCAAATGAAGGCAAGATAGCCTGAAAGTGTTTGGTGAAAAACAGCTCTAACAGATCTACAAACACCCACGAAATGCTTAATGTTGAGTCCTAAATCACTATTTTTAATTTGCACTTTCTTGGCTTTTCATGTGCAACATCATTTGACTCAAACTTTTTCAAATACTTTGGCTTAGGCTGGATTGCTGTAGTGTCAATGCACAGCACACACCACTCTGTTAGAAGATTAGTGCACTCAAGTTACAAATTTGTGCTCCTTTCATGACATTTAACCAGACCATTAGCCAGTGTCCAGCATCAGCATCACCAGAACGAGTACTAACTAATGAGGTCAGAATTTGTGTGTGGACTGGTGGAACTGTTATATAAATAGCAGTGAAGAGATGTGCTGGCCACAGCTAAGAGGTCAGTACTTACTTTATGTAGTAGGGCACGTTGTTTGGGGAGATGCCCTGCTCGAAGGGGCTCTCTACAGATCCTGCTGAGACAGAGAAACAAGGGTCAAAACAACTGTTCAAACTGTCTGCAGGCGATTAAACTTTTCACATACACATTTTACTGCAGGATCAACATCCTGTAGGTCTAACAAGAGCATGCACATCCAGGAAGTGTGTATGCAGCAGTTACCAAAACATCACGCGTAGTGAAAAGTTTTCTTCAAAGTAATATACATGATAATGAAAAACAGCAGAAAAACAAGAAATATTGCTAATTATCTCACTTATTATGCCCACAAGAGTTGGCACACCAACCATTAAAGCAGACTGTGCTTTCTGGGAATTGTCAGCACAGTTGGAATGCATCTCTGACCAATCAGATTGCTTGGCTGAAACTACCCGCTGTATAAGCGTTATTGTGCCCCACGGGTAAAATTTGCTGCAGTTAAAAACAGAACGATGCATCGTGGAACAAACTGCCAGAGCACATGCGGTGTATATCAACACAGCAGTTAGATTTGAGAAACGTGTACATTCTTACTGTTCTCACATTATCATCTTCACTGTCATCTTTATTATACCCCATCACCATCTCTGTCTGTCGGGCTGTATCTATTACAGCTCCATTATCAAGCTAGAAGGACCATTTATATATGAACAGATGTGACACTGTAAGTAGTGCCTCATCCCCAAAGACTTATTACCTCCAAGGAATATTTCAATCTATGTTTTGTCCTTTGATAGCATATTTGACAAATGTAGTTGCCGTTCTCCTATTTTTTTCCACCATCTTACAGAATATCAATGCTATTTAACCTCTTCATTTGTATCTGAAGTGTCAATTTCACTTTTCGTTTCTTCCTTTTCTTATGTTGTTCTTACAAGCCCCCCTGTGGTTCGTCAATTTTAATCACCGCCATGAGCGTATGAGCGATGTTGTGATCTTTTGTTATCTGTGGTCTTATAATTACTCTGCAGATGAGCTGTAATTAAACTAAAGAGAATTGGTGAGAAAAGGCAGCCAGCAGTTTGATGAGTGGCTCCAGGTGGACATCCTTAAATGAAAAAATATCATCCTTGTAGTATTATACTTTCATACATCATTAATCTGTATTGTTTAATGTATTCCAAGAGTCACTTTGTTTTCCTCTTGGACGACAACTCCAGCTCTGGTTTCTACAGAACGTCTGTCCTACATTTTTACAAGCAGCTGTGATATGTCAGTAGAGAGAGCGATCTTGATAACAAGAGAAGAAGTGATAATTGTTGCTTGTGGCTGCTTTCTTATCTTTTTTTTCCATTCTTGTCTATTAATCACCAAGCCCTGCTTAGCGAATAGCCAAAATGAGTCACCGTTGCTACACCATCCAACTTTTCAAGTCAAGTTAATTTTATTTATACAGCTCTGATATCACACATCACAAATTTGCCTCAAGGGGCATTCCTAAACTGCACAAAATTTACAATGATAATGATGACAGATATATCACTCGTAGTCATTTCTGAAATAATATGTCCTTCACTTCACACAGAGACTTCTTGTTTCTAGCCAGCAACCGCAAAATCTTGTTGGATGACATGATAGCTGTGGCTAGCAGATTTTATCGGCTCCAGCAAGATAATTTATACTAAGCTAATGATTAGGTTTTCTGTCTTTGGCTGACCCATTCTTCTCCAAAAGAACCTTGTAAAAATAGTCTTACATTTGCACTAGAAGGCTACATAACATCTAAATGAACACACTAAAATATGTTCTAAATCTAAAATCTCTTGTCGCGAAAGCAAATATCTCCTGTGCACTAGCCCATAAGTTTGACTGACTGATTGAAAGTACCCGGAAAAAGAGACAAGACTAATAAAAATGAACACAAATACAGTAATGTATTTTGGGAAATGAGCTCTTCAAGTTATAATTATTAATTGCTGCCGGCTCATTTTTGTTAGGGAGGTCTCATTCCTGTCCTGTTTGGCTGACGTGGCACACGGTCATTAGCTGAGCATCAATCCACTGTCAAACAGCCATGACAGTTCTTTATGGATCACATTTCCAATATGTTTTACAGTGGACATTTGCTGTTAATGTGTTCAACCCGCAATTGCAGAGATGGACCTTGAGCTCCATGAACTGCGGTACCTGGTACAGCTACGGGCAGAAAATAACCCTTTTGTTCACGCTGCATTTTGGTGAACTTTCAATGCTTTTTGCACATGTACTAAGTGCCTAATTTTGCACAGCTTTCTCACTCTCAAAACATCCTAATTAAAACTACCCGAATACATTATGAGAGGAAAGACAGAATTAAGTTTTTAATAAATTCTCCTACGTAGGAGATAATATCCTGTATGTAGGAGGAGATGATATCTTGTACGTAGGAGATAAACTTTGGTTTTGCCCAACATTTCCCACATTCTTTTCCCACCTTGCCTCTCAGGGCTTCCATAGATAGCTGTTTGGCAAATGTAACACTATTTTGGGTTGCTGGAGTGTAAACTTCTCATAAGAGAACTACTAACATCAGCTGAAACTCTAATTCAGCAGCATTTTCACTCTGACACAATAAATGTGCTGATTGGAAATGGGGGTTTTCTAATTTAACCTGTAATGTTGTTTGCTAATGTTATGCTCCTTGGCCTGATAGTAATGCTAGTTTACCACTGTAAACAATGAACGAGTTTGCAGCTCATGTTAGAGCTGCTTAATCCATTCCTTACACTTTTGTTCTTGTATTTCTGGTTTGGGAAAGGCTGAAGAAAAAGACACGACCCAACACAACCTTAACATACAAAAACAACAACAAAAAACAACAACACAGACCTAATGAGCAGCCAGAGGAGAGAGAGTCTTTATGTACTCTTTGCCTGTTCACTTATTCAGTTATTCAGTGACCTGTTGACAGTGGAGTGCTGTGTCACTCTCTCTCGCATGCTAACACGTCACTTATTGAGTGTCACTGAGCAAGATGGAGCCAGGAGGGGGATGCCTCATCTCCTCTAAGACATTTTGTCTTAGTTCTTTCTTATACGCACGCACACACACACACACACACACACGCTGAGTGTTCTTGTCAACTGTCAACAGTCTGATGTATGCAGGTAGGTGTGTGTGCACATGTGTGTGAGTGTCTTTTACTCACCGTGCAGAAGGCCAAAGTCCCTGTGAGCGTCTGTCAGCTGCTTTAGATGTTCATTGATGGAGATCTGATGGAGAGAGATGGAAAGAAATGAGATAGATAGATTCACTGTGTCCTCATGTGCTAATGAATATGACAACACAACAAAAGAATCAACCGTTTTGTGGCCATGAGTAAAAGTTCAGCCTTTATGCTTCCACGAAGTAATGAATAGCTTTTTAATGTGATGGCAGGGACACACCGGGGGGGTGATTTTGTGTGTGTGTGTCACTGTGAACCATGACACATGATATACTTAAAGAAAGAGCAGTAAGTAGAAGTACAAGGATGGGCAGAGGAAGGGAGAGGAAGGGAGGCGGGGGAGACACAAAGACAAGCATGGAAGAGATAATTGAATTTGTAGTGGAGGAATTAGAGAGGATGCAGTCTCCTGTGAGTCTCCTTCAGCTCTGAATGAGCTGTCTATCTAGATGGAGTTGAGATAATTGTGCCAAATCAGCAGAGCTCTGTAGGTACACACAGCGAGGCGGGGCTAAGCCCAGGGGGTGCACACACTTGTCTCCTGGCTCACAGATTTCCATCTAAACAGCAAACTCTGAGCTTGTCATTCATCCAAATCTAAACACCTATTTTGTATGCTGGCACTGATTTCACAATATCATCGACTTTATGTAAAGTACCATGCATCACTGGCATGAAAATCCTATCTTGATGATTCTCATGTTTAAACTTTATTCAACACCTGGGGAGGGGTGGGGGAGTACAAAAAATATCTTTATCCTGGGACATTCTCAACAAAACTTAAACAATATTTGCTCAACAGACTTCTAAAAACAGCAGAAGGCAGTTACTAACAGGGTTCAATGAGTGCACAAATGTAAAGTGCTCTCGATAAAAAAAGTGCTATATCGATGCAGTCCATTACATTCCATAAAATATACATTGGGGTCTATCTAAATTAATTGGCCTCTTCACAGCTGCAAGAAATCGCATGAGCTAATGTCAGCCATAACTCATGCAGTCTGAAGAAGATAACCAAGAAATCTGTCAACACTTAAATAGACCAACAAATGCTCACACATCCTTAAGAGGATACACAAATTATTTTTCACTTTCTTTTGCTTTGTGAGATAGGGCATTTGGCCTTACGCCACACATCTTAAAATCCAGTCGATGGTCGTCAAGTTAAATCGTGACAAAACAACCAATTGTAGAGATACAATGACTCCATATCACATCCACATTCACAGGTACCAGTAATCCTCTGGGGCAGGGGCTTTGTCACATCCAAATGTGAGTTGTCGGCAATAAACACAGTGTGAAGCTGCCTTGATGTCTTTTGACTCAAGTAAGAACTTCTTCCTTGTGAACATACAGTTTGTCGTAACGACTGTTTCTGATAACAAGCTGCTTTGTTAGGGATGTTATTTCCGTCTTCTGGTTTTCACAAATGTATGAAAAGTATGTTAAATATTTCCAACTTAGAAATCAATTCATAGCAAAGATAATAAGGCGCCACCCAGGCACAGCTATATTTTGACATAATTAATCAAACATAAGTGTTAGAAAAATACCCAGACATATATTGTGGTTGTGCTACTTTCCGCATACCATATATGACCGGACTATTGGCCATGCAGAGGTCTGCCGTCTTGTGGAGCCTTTGGAGGTTTCCATTGTTTTTCTTGTATAGCATTAAAGGGACTACAGCTGTATTTTGTTTTGCAATTCTATACAGTGACAATAAAATAACCTTGAACCCATAGGTGCAGGAAGGTGGGTGCAGCACCTCCTATTGACAGGGGGTGGAACAATACAGTCTGTGGATAGTTTGCAATTTTACCATAACTATCGGAATATTCGTTTTAAATTTTGAACAGCATATGATAAGCTGCCTGTCAGAAAATACATACACAAAAAGATGTTTAAAAATGCTGAAATTTAATTAATGTCTCTGATTTGACTTGACAACATCATCACATCAGGTCAAAGTGCAAGGGTCAGGGTCATCCATGGAACAGCTAAACTGAGAGTTGAACACTGCAGAGAAAATTGCCAGAAGTGTTTCGCAGCTGCGTTTTAGATCCATGAAATTCAGTGAGTGTCACTGCAGTGGGACTTCCATTGCCAACGGGATGGAGTTTTGTAGCAGCTAATGATGGAGCGAACGACAAACTGAGGTATGATTTGCCAAGAGGGTATGAGTCTCTTCAGCAAAAATCAACTGGATGTCCGACACTACTCAAAAGGTATTAGAAATTGTGGCACATGCAGTCCAGAGAATAGTGGTGTTTAAGGTGAGGGAGCACACATTATTTGGAGTAATGGCTGATGTAAGCATGTTTGAGCAGTTTTCCTGTAGCTCTTGTGTAAGTGTGTGCACATTTCTACTCTGTAGCGCTCCTTAGCAAAACTGTGTTCCCGTGTGCATACTTAAATCACGATTTACCACACATTATTCCTCAAAATCTGCTGCTTCCATTAAGCCTTTCTAATCTGATGTATAATTCACATAAAAAGACAGCCGATGGTTGCAGACATGATTTCAGTCCAGCACCAGCGCTCGACAGTGAGCTGCAACCTGACCGTTCCCGGAGGAGCCACTGTGCGTCTATAACCACTGATGCTTCCTGACACAATGTTCAATGATCTGATGTTCCCAGGCAACACATGCAGGTCTGGCCGGCATGCAGAGCTTTGGCAGCCGCTGATTAGTGACAGACTTTTGTTCCAGGAAGTACAAAACGTGAATCATCTGAGGCTTAAAGGCGTCTCAACTTTCTGTGATAGAAGTCTTGATGCTGAGGGACTGAGAAGGATTATTATCCAGTCTGAGTGGACAGATTGGCTGATTGACCATCCAACCTTTCATCCATAACCCAAATGAGAAGGCTACTGATGAGACACTGTCAGGAGAGCGTGTGTATGTGTGTGTGATTCATGGTATGAGATGAAGAACAGATAAGGATGACAATATGACAGTAATGACCAGTCCTTTTTGTTTGGGCTTCAATGTGGCATGAAACCAAATGATGAGATTACCTTTGAGTCCACCTCACCCAATCCATTTCTGCCTGAGTTGCCTTTCCCCGTATCCACGGTAACCTAATTAGAATTGTACAAATGACAGGAGTGGGGTTGTTGAGGAAGAATTTATCGAAATTACTTAAAGTGCTCTGTGTCCCTGCATCAACCAATCAGCGTCAACCTTTTAGGCACGACAAGAACACTGTGAACCAACTAAAATGACCTGAATGTGCAGGTACCACACACACACACACACACACACACACACAATGACATCAAATGCATAAACACAAGCACTCACCTCAAAGCCACATTCTCAGTCTCATTTAAGCCACATTAACTGCACCAGAAAACATGAAATCACAAACACACATTGGACACACTCAGATTACCAGGCAGTGCTTAAGCAGGCGCA
The DNA here is from genome assembly GCF_006386435.1 of Epinephelus moara. Lineage (NCBI taxonomy): Eukaryota > Metazoa > Chordata > Actinopteri > Perciformes > Serranidae > Epinephelus > Epinephelus moara. The sequence goes on from NC_065520.1 coordinate 7,319,449, forward strand.
CACACACATACACACACACACACTGCTATCCATCACCCTGCCATTATAAGTGATGCCAATATTCCTGGGCAAACATCCCGCTCCCAATGAACCACCTGCAATGGAAACTGACTTCTCAAAAACTGGCAGTAAAATCCTCTCCTCTGTCCAAATTAAATACTTAATTCTCTTCTTACCATTTTATATCAGCTCATGCATATCAGTGTAAACAAAGAGGGTAATCTTTTCCTGAGTAAAAATGAGACACGTATCTTGCAGTCTTTGACCAAGCGCCATATTTATCAAGCTGCTAAAAGTGACAGATAGAAGTAAAAATATATCTTACTCCTACTTGCAAACTTAAGAATAAAAGCCATTAATCAAATTGAAGAGAGCTCCAGAGGTCTTTTAAGGCCCGGGCATGTGAGAAAGCGTCACAACAAAACTGGTGTGGCTGGCGAGCTCACCACTAACCCATTAGCCAGCTCAAACAATAGTACTAGTCAGGTACACCAGTTCTCTGAGCTTTTTTCTGTCCTGGCGTGGTGCTGTCTGGACTCTACATCACTTCACTCAAAACAAAATAGTGTGCTAACTGCCTCAGCTATGCAGCATTCACATGCTCCTCGGGTCGACTTTAGTGTGTTCATGAGCTTTAAGTTGTAATGTGGACACAACATGGACGCTACAAAGATGTGTTGTATATTACTGCATGAATGTAGGGTTAGCAAGCTTGTTAGCTCGGTCGCTATCAGGACAATGACTCACTTCCACTGCATAGTTCGGCTCAACTCGACTCTGCCTGACTCACCTTTGCCTTTTTTTTCAATTGCATTTTCCACTGCAGATAGTACCCTGTCAATGTGGGTGGGATTCTTATCCCACTGTCATAGTGACACCACATGAAACTGCTGGGATATCATCTTCAACATGACACAGCACTTTATATTAAGAGATTAACTAAAAGTAAACAGTGCAACACAGCTAAGAAGATATGACAGCTTCCTCCATCTTGGACTCTAAAGGTAAATACTGTCAACTTAATTGCTATTAACCAACCGTGCAAATGCACTGATCAAGGTGCACCAAAGTTTAACTCTACGCAAGAAATTTGTGTGGATTTACTTCGCTTCTACTGGTGAATCCATGGAGTGATTGTTATAAAAATCACATAGTTCTTTTTAGCTAACTACCTGAGCTAAAAAAAAAAAAAAAGTATATACAGAATAGGGTAGTTTCTGCGTAATTTTTTGTGTCTTCCTTTCTTCCTCTCCCGCTGTCTACATCAACTGCACTGATGTTCTCACCTTCACTACAAGATAAAGGTGTGTGTGTGTGCATGTGTGTGCAAGCATCTGGTCAGGTGCTAACTTCAGAGAGACCGGCCGTCTGGTCCCGTCACCGTGGTGTCACCACGGCACCCATCTCTGCCCAGGACTCCTCTGCATTAGTTGATCTCTTTGGCAGCTGATTGGCTCTATCTGTCACCCCCGGTAATAATCACTGTCTGACTTCCAGCATGGCTGCCACTGGGTTTATTGAGACTGATGGCGGCGCACCCTGTGCTGCCTCTGATCACCAACACATGGTGTGTGTGTGTGTGTGTTTTGTCCTTGTTCCAGCTTTCCCACAATGTAGCACGTACAAACACTCAATGTGGTACACCAGGTACAGACTGTCTTTTTTGTTTTCGAGAGTGAACCAACCTGAAAAGATGTTTGGCATGTTGGTCAAAAGACGTCATAAAATCTCAACAGTCACTATTACGTCATCATAGTTTCGCAACTGTACCAACACAAGAAGGCCTGTCACATGTTGAAGTGGTGTGCATGGGGCTTTAGTAGAAGAGGTACTTGGTACCTCAAAACTTGGGAGGGTTGTGTCTTTTGTTTTTTTTGTAGCCGAGCCACAAACACAACGCAAAAGTGTAAGGAATGCCAACAGTCAGTCGCAACAAAAGAATCTGAATTTCTCATTTTATTTTAAACAGAAGCCAGGAGCCTGAAGATTCAAGAAACTGTAATCCCTTGAAAAAAAACATGATACAATAGTTATGACATTTTATGTAAAGTTTATGTACATAACTTCAGAAGATATTAATGTCTCCACACTTGATTGAGTTTAAGTGTGTGTGTGTGTGTGTGTGTGTGTGTGTGTGTGTGTGTGTGTGTGTGTGTGTGCGCGCATGAGTATGTACCTGGAGCAGCCTCCAGCGCGTGTTGAGATCTTCGATGCGTTCCAGGTTGCTAGGTGACAGCTGGATGTCGGGTGGACCAAAAGTGGACGCCAACTGGTTCATATGTATTACATCATCCTTAATTGGAGCAATTTCGTCCTGAAACTCCTGTAACACACACACACACACACACACAAATTCTCGGGTCATTTGTATTGTGCTGCATTGTTTACAGTGGTGAGCGGACAGATGGGAAACACAGACAGGTTGTTAGTAGCCCTCGGTTCACTCGTTTCTCACCTCAACTGCTCTAACAGTGAGAAACAGATGCATCCATCATGTAAACTCCACTTTTTCTGCTTGTTTAATGCTTGCTGATGTATGGAAAACACTGACAGGCTTAAGTAGGATAAATGAAACGTGGCTACCGCTAACAGTTATAGCCGATAGATGCAAGGTGGGCTCACTCCTCTTCCTCTTCGGCTGTGATGCATGCAGATCAAGGAGAAGGTAATGCACACGTGTGACTGTTATAGATGGCTTAAAGGTGCTTTTGGAGCACTTGAACACAGATGAATCATTATCAGATTATTCACACCTTGGTACATTTAATTCAAACAAATGAGAGGTTCATTAAGAAGTCGAGCAGCCTATATCAACATCTAGTTATCTGCTGTATTGCTTGTAGGTACAAATAAGGTTTGTTGGCTGTTGTGTCGATCCATTTTTTGCTTTGAATTGTCAACTAGAGTCCTAATTCTCAATAATCTTTGAAATGTTAAGGTGTGCTTTCTTGAAGAGGTTCAATGAAGACTCTGTAGTGTCATATTGATTAAGTTTACGTCAGTCAGTTTAGTGGCTGCTCAAAGTAGACGTTCCAAAGTAAAAATCAAAACTTCAAATTAATCAGTGACGGTTCTTATGAGCTTCATGAATATGCACATAATCAGGGGCAGACCTTTGATTTCAAAGGGGATAAACTGTATGGAAATAATGGATGTAGCTACAGTGATGTCACCCATTGGTTTGTGGACTCCCCTTTTCAAGCCCTGAGTTTGGCATTTTGGGCTGTCGCCATCTTGGTTTTTTGTATGACCAAATTTGGATGAGAAAGTGGAGCTGTGGAGGAGGGGTGGGTCTGACTCTGGATCTCTGAGACTGTGGTGACGGTAAGAACGTGGCTTGTCTCTCAAAGCGGCCATGCCTTAATGAAACATAAACGGGTGATTACATAAAAATTCACCTCCCATACAGACCAGGCTGTAACCATGTTTATTTCTGCTGTTAAGTTGGGCATTTTAACAGTGAGGTCAATGAGGACTGACACAGTTTTGCAGCCAGCCTCAAGTGGCCATTTTAGGAATTTTTGTTTTTGGCACTTCCATGTTGGCTTCATTTTTCAGTCCCGGAGGTTGCCGCTTGGTGGGAGACACAGAATTACAAACAAATCCTTGAAAGGACTTTTTTTTAAGATACCTTTACCTGGGGTAGAACAAAACATTAAATGGATGCTCATAAAACACTAAACAACTATGGGTGATGAAATTGATCAATATGTTGATCTCTCATAAAACTAGCGGCTTGAAGCTTTTAAATACAAAGTTGTGACAGATGGAGATTTCAAACAGGCACCTTTTTAAAATAGAGTTACTTGTACCTCAGGTAATATATGATGGTATGCTGGCACAGTTCAGGCCGGCACACTGCACAAAAACAATAAAGGTGGTGCAATAAAGCAAACTGTGTGAGTGAGGAGTAAAATGCAATTTTTCATGGTAATATTTTACAAAGTATGCATAAAAAAACTGTTTTTTATATCTTTTTATACTTAAGAAATACCACAAATAACATCTTAATCCCATTAAACCCTATGAAGCTCGAGATTTCAGAATGTATCTTCTCTTACAGCATTTAAAGCGCCACTATAATAGATACTCTTACCACTTTTAAAGATTTTAATACAGATTTATGATCTATGTAATTACCTTCAACTTATAAGATACAAACAGCATTCTAACTTTCATACCTTTTTTTATTGGAATATTTGTGGGCGGTAAGAAGTGAAGGGGTCACTGCCTCCTGAAAAAGTGCAGGGGGACATGCCTCCTGTGTACCCCATCCCCCTCCACTCAATCTGACCTTGACTCTTTCGATGTGCTCCGGCAGGGAGTCGATCAGCAGGTCACCAACAGGTTCCCACGCCTCCTTCACCATCTCAGCCTGCCTCAACTGTCCATCCAGCAAGTCCTCCGCCTCCTGGAGCTCCATCAGTCGATCCAGTGCCAGCTCCAGCCTCCTCTGCCATTCGGCCGAGTCGTTATTGAGCCTGTCCCACTTGTTCACCACATCGTCTGCCTCTTTGCGTAGGATTCTCCCAACGTTCTGAGCACGCTCCTCTGGGCTGATATCTGAGGGTTATGGAAAGAACAAGGCCTGATAAAAAACATCTGGTGACAATAAAAGCAAACTGTATCCTCACAGGCTGCAACACACAGCTCACATCATAAATCATCATCCATAAAATCTATTTTTTCTCAACCCATATATTACATCTAGCATTTAAATAATGCCTATATTCATATCTTGGGATTAATTAAAAAGCCTTTGATCAAAATTCTGATGGCATGGGAGGGATGGGAGAGGGGGGCAACTGTTTTAACAACAAGTTATCAGTCAGGAGTTCATGGTGGGATGTATTCTGGGCTCTGTCCTTGTCAGCCTTTATATAAATTAAATTACCTTTTCTGTGTATGACTGTGAAATTCATTTATATGCAGACAATGCTGTTGTATATGGGCAGATAGCTTTTCACAACTAAGAAGCTCTGATAAACTAACAACTTCATTTTTGATTCATATGTGAACTCTGACTGGTGCATGGCAGTGGGTTACAACATGTTCCCTACTGAGCACTGCCTACTTCATACCAGGGGGGAAAGCAAGGACAAAAGCATGAATCTATAATATCTCATGTGAAATAACCCAAACTGTTCTACCAGTGAGAAAAGTGGCTTTCAGGACCTCTAAATAAAAGCATGTCCACACATAATCCATCGTCAACTATGGCAATTAATCTGTGTTCTCATAAAACTTTAGAAGATATTAATTTGTACAGATCTGTGGGAATGAATGTAGATGAAATTACTAAGTGTGGAAATGCATATCCTAATGAGGAGAAAATGTCTGCTGCTACAGAGAAGAAGAGCTCCTGCAGTCCTATTTCGTCCTGTTGTCTTGGACTTGGCCATTTCAGTTTAAAAGCTTATTTCCTCTTTTAAAGTAACCACAAGCACAAGCAGTGGCTGTGACAAAGAAGACCAGCTCCTGAGAGACTGTCTTGCTTATATGTCAAAGCACTCAGGCTGTTTGTGGAGACACAGGTTCTCTTTTAGGAAAGCCAGGTGAATTTAAACCAAGCAAAATGTCATATACTGAAAAGCGCTGTGTTAATTCAGCTTTTTAGACGTTCCCAACCGCTGCCGATTTGAAGGTCACATAACAGAAACATAACGACTTTCTAAGAGGAAGTAAATGCTCCTGTCCCCCAGTGCAGCAGTGATCAGCAGCTGGAGTTCACCCTTTCTTTCTGTGTTCTCTGTCTGTGTTTAACTTGGCAGCTGAATGGGTTAAATGGACCACAGTTAAAGTTCCACTATTTTCTACAAGCCTGGTAACCAGGCTGCTGCCATGGTGTTAAAGGTGCTGCAGGAAATTCTGCGTGTGTGCTGACCCCTGTGTGGTTGTTACCAGGCTGTTACTAGGGTCCAGAGTTCACTGTGTGAGTCAGAGATGAGAGGAAAGGGAGCTTTACATCCGGGTAGGAGACAGGTCTGTTAACTTCATTTCAGGCTTTCCTTTTATGTAGGATTTCAAGTGTTAGGGCTGATCACGGCACTGCTCTGGCAGGAAACATCACTAATTAATTAACTATTTCTGATGGTTGTACATTCAAATGGCAGGTACATAGTGTGTTCAAATGCAAATGTATCTTTGTTATAATATCCTTATTGATAATAACGCTACAAAAGAGCTCATGCTGCTCATAATACATACATTCTTAATCTATCCAACATGAAAAATATTAAAGAAAGTCTGACGCACTGAAGGGGGACTATCTTAACAAGGACCTATTGTTCTTTTCCGTATTTTGTGGCTTATATATGGTGTTACACTGAAAGAAGTCAACATTAAATGTGGCCAAATAATGAGGGAAACATATGTAAGATGAATCCCTGTGAGCAAAAACCTCAAGTTTCCTACAGTTCTGAACTTTTTTCTACTCTGGCAACAGTATGACTTCATAGCGTGCACATTTTTTAATACGGTCATCTGCTCCAGGCACGCTACTACAAGTGTTCACATTACGTGGACTACACTGCTACATGTATGTGCATGCTAACATCAGGGAATCATGTAAACTTGGTTGCCAGTGTTGTAAATTTCTCCCCAGTTTAGAACATGTTCCTCCTGATTGTGTTAAGAAGCTTTTATTGGTAATTTTTCACAGTGGCTTTTCTCTGTTATAGTCGTTCCCAGGCTGCAATGACGGTGGAAAGACGCAGAGATATGGAAGACCTGGAAACACTGACCAATCAGAGCAGATTGGGCTTTTTCAGGAGCGTCTCAGAGGGCGAATACAGGTGTTCCACCATAGACAGTATGAGGACAATACAATATTTTTTGAACATTAAAGCATGTAAACATGTTCGAGTAGAGAGGCTATATGTAGCATTGGGTAGAATGAATCATTTTGGCAATGTGTGTGTGTGTGTGTGTGTGTGTGTGTGTGTGTCACCTCTCTTCTCAGGTGATGGTGTGTCTCGCGGTAGCTCAGACAGAAAGACTCCCACATCATCCAGCGCCTTGGTTACAACCGGCTCTTTAGCTCTCAAGTCCCTCCTGAAGCCCTATTAAAAAAAAAAAAAACACACACAACAATCTTAATTTATCTGTGCCACTAACAGGAAATGTGTTATTTATTTTATGTAAAAAAAAAAAAAAAAAAAAAGGTCAGGTGTATGACATGTTTTGATGAATGTCTTTGCCTTCTCTTGATTATAGGTTCATGTAGATATTATGGTGGTCAATTATGCATTCATGAGCTTGGGTCCTTGGGACATTTCAATTTTGGGTCCCATAATAAAATAGCTTGAGAGCCCCTGTTGCAGAGATGCAGCCTCAGGAGTCAACATATTTTTTTACAAGATGTAATACATCAAGTCCTTTACATAATTATGATAAATGAAATGTTGAAAAGGTTGTTTCTGGAAAGTTTTCATGTATTCTTTGCATGGGTAGAGTTAGGCACAACACTGTTTCTGTTAGATTCAAGGGTCTGTGTATCTGAGTGGTCCCTTTAAACTAAAACATGTCTACTTTCATTAAGAAATGCTTTGACTAAAAGCCTTTCCCTAATGCATATCTACAGGAACTCCCCATTTTGCAGACTCATTGTAGTTTTATACATGAAATGACCAAATCAGCAGAGCCAATCATCTCGCATTTTTGCATAAAATGGTGCATAAAAAGGGTTTTTCATTTAACCTGCATGACTATACTTTCCATTTATTCTGAGTCTTTGATCTGCATAATGTGAGTCAGAGAGACATGAAGTCTCTCTCCAACATAAATGGCTGCTTTTGCAATGAAACCTCGAAACTTTTTTATTACAAATGAATCAAACACTGACTTTATTGGTTGCTTACTGCACTGATGCTGACCTGAAGGTTTCTAGAAATGTTTTCTTCTACTGTGACTCTGAGCAGCACTTTTAGTAAAGGTGAATGCGAAAGTATTCCAGTTCATTTCTGTGATAAGCAGTGTGCTAGTCATTAACTCAACAATGCTCAACTCAAATTTATCAGTCTAGATCATTTTGGTGTGAGTTGCCTGGTGTTGGAAATATTGACTGTAGAGATGTCTGCCTTCTCTCCAATATAGCTGAACCAGATGTCACTCAGCTTGTGGTGCTCAAAGTGCCAAAAAATACATTTGAAAGACTCAACAGCAGTGATAGATAGATAGATAGATAGATAGATGTATAAAATATTGATACAGCCCTACATCTGTAAACAATAAGCTTTTTTCCAAAAGGTTGCACTTTTGCTTTAGAAATAAATCTCACATGGGATTCCTGGAATAAAATATGAATCTTGGGTGATTAAAAGTCCCTCCCCTGTTTCCCCAAAAAAGCGTGACTACCCTTCGTTAAACAAAAACAAAAAAATACGTAACCCTCCCCCAAACAGAACAGAACAGAAAGCGACTACACATGCCTCGTATTTTCAGCCCAACTTCACAAACACCTCTGAAAAAACACCTCCAGAATCAGCAAAATGTCACATTTTCCAACAAAAGATGCAGCAGAGACAAACAGTGCGTCTGTCAGTGTCCCACATGGTGTGCGTGTTCACTCCTACCCGGTGTGTGTCCAGCTGTGTCTGCACAGCCGGGACGTCACCCCCTACAGGCGGCTCTTGTTCCAGCTGTTGACTTTTAAACCTCAGCCAGTTCAGCAGCTCCTGCAGCGACATGTGGAGCCTCTTCCACGGGGCCATCTCTGAGTCCAGGTGGGCCCTGGAAACACAAACAGATTCTGTTTCTTGTGCTTTATATAAACTCTATGTTTTTACAGAGAAAACCTGAGCATTTCCAACATCCCCTCACCTCATGCTGAGGGTCTTGTTGCGCAGGTCGTTCCAGCGCTGGCTCATGTTATCCAGACGTCTCTGGAGCAGAGCACCGTCCTCCGAGTCCCCAAGCGAGGTTACGATCCTCTGCCCATTCTCATCCAGGGAGTGATACAGCTCTGTGTGGCTGTCAATCTCTGCCTGGAGGTCCTGGTAATACACACACAGGAAGACTCAGTGGAAAAAAATCTATTGCAGCACACATAGCAGCTGTCTTTCAGGAATTCACTTTTTTCATTGCTCGAGTGCTCAGTAATGGGATCAGGATCTGAGAGAGTGATTGACTCTCTAAAAGCAGCGACCACCAGGATTGAGGCATAATGTAGGGCTTAATATATTGTGGAAGAAACCTTTTGTAGCACTGAAATGTCAAGATGTGTCATTCAGCCTGGAATCAGTTAACTTCCAGTAGTCCCACCTGTGTACATCTTTCCAACAGACAATCCATTACTGAAGCTCTTAATATTCCTGATAAGTCCCTGGAAAGGAAGAAAGTACTTAACAAACCAATCTTTGTAGAGTGCAAAGGAAGTAAAGCTTGATTTCTGTGAACGATAAAACGAAAAATAACAAGTATTACCTGACTGAATCAATTGCCACATCTTAGGGAATCATGTGAATATATCTAAATCTTTTACCTGGGCATTTCTGTAATGCTTACAGTAACGTCTTTCAACACTGTACACATAATTCCTCACAGAAAGTCTCTAAAAGATTTTAGTGGTGGGTTGCCTGTGATTCTTGATAAAGAAATTTCACTTTCAAAACTTCAACAGTTTATGTCATCATTTCCCAAACGCTTACCAAGTGTTGTTAAAGGAAAAGGTGATGTAACTCAGTGGTAAACATGCCACTGTCTCAACTTTTTTCCAAATAAACGATAAACCTGTTACGTGATATCAGAGCCCATTTTCACCCTTTTATATGTTAAAAGTTGACTAAAGCCATGAAAAAAAGGAAAAGCATCCTCTTAAAGAATGTTACACCGGCTGGAAGTTTTAAGATAAATTAGATAACATGAAATTTTAATGATACCTGCAGGGGGAAAATGGGTCATTGCACCAAAGAATAGGACACAGACAAGAATAGAACAAATAGAAAGCACTGAAGACACAGTGAAGGTGGAGTGCAGGATAACCGGCTCCTGAATTAAATGTAGTTCCAGAAAGTTTCTTCTGTGATCTAAATGTCCTCTGATCCCTTTGAACACTGAGTCAATTCGAGCCCTGTGCCTTCACATGAACCTAAACTTTGATGTCTTTATTTTTAACTGATGGTTTCATATTTTATTCTGTTTTATTCTTTATATTTTATCTTTTGTGAAAAAACATTGAACAAAAATTTAAACGCAACACTTTTGTTTTAGCTCCCATTTTTCACAGGTTTAAGTTAAAGCTCTGAGTCTTTTTTATGCACTCAATAAGCGTATTTCACTCAAATTTTGGTTGAAAAATTCCGTCAAATGAATGTTCATTTCACGACCATAAGCTGTCTCCAATGTCGTTTCTTTGAATTTGGCCATACACAGTCTGTGTAACGACATCAGCCCAGGACCTCTACATCCAGCATCTTTACCTGCAGCATCATCTGAGACCAGCTGATGCAATAACTGGTTTGCACAATTCGCCAGAAACCATCTCAGGGAAACTAATCTGCATGCTCATTATCCTCACCAGGATCTTGACCTGACAACAGTGTGTCATTGATGGTGGCAACTGCTCACCATTGATGGCGTCTGGCACTTTGGAGAAGTGTTCTCTTCACAAATCAATCCCGCTTTACACTGTTCTGAGCAGAAGGTGTGTATGGCGTTGTGGGGATGGTTGCTCATGACAATGTTGTGAACAGAGTGCCCCACGATGGCGGTGGGGTTATGGTATGGACTGGCATAAGCTACGGACAACAAACACAGGAGCGTTTTATTAATGGCCTCTTGAATGCACAGAGATCTGTGATGAGATCCTGAGACCCATCATCATGTCATTCATCAGCCTTCATGATCTCATGTTGCACGGCCCCATGTTGCATGGATCTGTACACAATTCCTGGAGGCTTATAACTCCCCTGTTCTTGCATGGCCTGCATACTAACCACACATCACCCACTGAGCATATCTGGGATGCTCTGGATTGGCGTGTACAACAGCATGTTCCAATTCCTGCCAACATACAGCAACTTCACACAGCCATTGAAGAGGAATGGGCCAACATTCAACTGTCCATGATCAGCTGATCAACTTTATGTGAAGGAGATGAGTCGAACTGCATGAGACAAATACTGACAGGTTCTTTGGGGTATCTGTGACCAAGAAATGCATTTCTGTAGTGCCAGTCATGTGAAATCCTCATCCTTTTTCAGGATAAAACACCTGTCAAGCAGATGGATTATCTTTGAAAAGGTGAAGTCCTCACTAACACAAATTCTAACAAAGTTTTTGGGCCAAAATTGGAGAGAAAAATATCTACTGAGTGCGTAAAAAAAGTCTTAGATCTTTAACTTAAACCTGTGAAAAATTTAAGCAAAAAAGAAAGTATTGCATTTAAATTTTTGTTCAGTGTATTCCCCAGATAGTTGACCTCAAATGCCTCACGAAAAGCTAAACAAACGTACTTTTAGACTCGTAGTTTATATTAAAACCTCATTTTCCACAATGTGACAAGTTCTCGTTGAAGAAGCAAAGCCTGAAAACCGCAGAGTATCCCACTGAACTGATACTTAGATATATAGATTTTCAAAAAAACACAAATTTCTTATGTTGTAACGTCAAAAACTTCTAAGCTACTTAACTAACACAATACTTTGAAAAAAAAAAACAGTTCTTGATATTCTTTCCCAACCTGAACATGGTAGACCTTCCTCCGCAGCATCCTCAAAACTTTACCGTGGAATCCCAAAACTCAACGTCGGGTAGAAGAAGAAGAAGAAGAAGAGGCATCATCTTCTGCCTCTTCTAGTCCCTCAAGAATAACTCACAATGTGAGTGCATAAGAAAACCCTCTGTTTAAATGTGTGTGACAAAAAGAGAGATTTGGAGATGAAGAGGAAGAGAGGGAGAGTCGTAGAGAGATGGAGGAAGGGTTAGTTACCCATACAAAGAGAGACAGAGTTGGAGGGTGTGAGTCTCAGTGAGTTTGAACGACAGAGTGGGTGAGACAGAGAGGAGAGGAGGAGAGAGGCAGGGAGAACTTGAAAGGGTGCATAAAATGATGAGTTTGCTCATTTTCCAATTAAACGTTATCTGTGTGCAGCGTTGTAGCCCGTGAGTGTGTGCGCGCTCCCTGGATGCTACGCTGCGTTGCTGTCCGCCATTATAATTGGACACAGAAGACTATCTCAGCTCTGCATACAGTGCTGCTGTTGTACTGACAGAGCTGTGTGTGTGTGTGTGTGTGTGTGTGAGAGAGGGAAAAGGATGTGTGTATTTGAAAATGAATTTCCAAAATGCTGTGTGAGTCCCTGTGTGTTTCCTTTACAGTATGTACGTTGTTTGTGTGTGTGTGTGTGTGTGTGTGTGTGTGTGTGTGTGTGTGTGTGTGTGTGTGTGTGCATCGTACATCATGCACACGCCGTTCCACCACAAAGCTTGTGTGGGTGCAGGGTGAGGGCCGAGGGTCAAAATATGTTCTCTCACAGAACAGAGCCTTCCCTTCAACACCCACAATGCAGTGGGGGGATTTTTGCATTTGTTTGCCAGGCACCAAACGGCCAATGAGATCTCTCTATGCTGTCATGTCAGCATTCCTGTCATACCAGACAGGGCAGCGAGAGTCAAGGAAAAGAGTCTTAAACTCTGGGTCAAAAACTGGAGATGCACAGTAATGGATGTCTGATAGATCCTGTATGACAAAATGTTGCAGTCATTCACATTTTCATTGTCTCGATCACGGCTGTGGTCAAAAGAATCACTTGTCACCTGTCAATCAAACTCTGTTGGCAGGACAACAACATCTTTTTCTGTTGAGGTTTGAGGGTAACACTCTATAACACTGGCTGTCAAACTGTGGGGCGGATAGAGCCGCTTCAGGTGGGGCGTGGGTAACCAGGGCCAAAATATGGAGTTGCAGGGAGGAATTGTACAAGATGGAGCCAACACAGTGTGTATGATGTCAAGGTAAACATTTACGTCACAGTGCTGTCCTGTGGAAAATCATTCCCACTGTGTTCACACGGCTTGAATGGCCGCTGTTGCTTGTGGCTGAGCTTGCTGTGAGTATCCCCACTGCCTTAAAAATTGTTTAAAAGGCATACAGAAGGCTTGAACTGGACAGTTCAGGTCAGCCTTTCTGTGTTCTCCTTTTTCTGCACAAAATGGCTCCTATTTTCTATGTAAAAATAATGGTTAACCATGGATAACATGGATCGGATACTGTTAATATGACAGCGTGAGAAGACTAAACTTCAGAATGATTCAGCTTAGACTCACAATTAATTTACTTAATTCACCAATCTCCAGCAGAAGGTCAATAATTCCAAATGAGAAGCACATTGAATATGTGAATGTAATTTATGTTTGCTTCAACTAGCAAGCTGTCTGTGAAGGTCTTAGAATAAGATTAAAGCTGCAATGGAAATCAATGTTGTAATAACAAAATAAATAACCAGGTCACTCACTTACATTTTAATATGAGTGACCTGAAAACACCCCGGTGGAGCTGTGCACAGTCGGGAGAACAGGAATATATAACAGTGTGTCCTACCTTCCACTGTGCCAGCAGGTTCCTGGCTGCCTCTGGCTGCTCCTGCATTCTCTCCTTGTTGGTGGCGTCTATTAAGACGTTGCAGGTTGTCTCGGCCTCCGTCAGCCAGTTGAGGAACTTCTCCAGGTCGAGGTAGAAATGCTGCAGCAGCCTCAGAGCTGCCTCCAGAGCCGCCTCCCTGTCTGAAACGCTGGGGAAACACACGACAAAATACATGTTACCAACTAGCAGTTACAGTATGTGGAAAACGCAAAAACCTAACAACATTTTTATCCAAGATTCTGTATGCGACATTCACAGCATTTATACAGCAGCAAACCACTATTTGCTATGTAAAGATATAGTGGAGTAATGGTATCCTGAGCAGAAAATGAGGTCACGCTAACTGTGTGTGTGTTGTTATCCAAGCTTCTTTGTGGTTTGTTGTGGTAAATCAGTCGAAACATGCGTGCAGATTAGTGCATATGTGTATCCCACTGGCTAGCTCATCACCGCTGCTTATACGCAGTTACTGCTGATATCGGGATGTTGTCATCCACCCTCCCACCCTCCGGTTCCCCCCATGGTTAACGCCATTACACTCTGTAAGTACTGTTGCCGTTATTAAGTGCTGTTTATGGAGTTAGCACCGTTAGCTGCTAGCCACTGACTCAGTCACTTCTCTGTTGAGAACCATGTGAAGAAGACTCACTTTGAATATTGCACAGAGCGCCTTGTTTTTTTATGTATTTATTTTCAGGGTCAATATGATTCAAACACTGAAAATGTTACTTTTATTTTCTTATTTATTTTTATTTTCTTCTGTTCTCAAAGACAGCAGCTTAAAAAGTTGCAGACAAACAATATAAAACCATGCAATGGATTAAACAATACTAAACGCAGATAAAAAAAAAAGCTAAAATAAGGCTAATACATGTGTTAAGAAGAGATTTAGAAGTAATTCATCTCCCCTAACATTCACACAAAATTCTTGATATTGCCTGAGATATTAGTGCCACCAGTGTAATCCCTTTGCAGACTACTTCGAATGGATAGATCAGAAAACATGGAGGATTTTTTTTTACCATCTCCGTACGTATATTAGCAAGATGCACACTGAGAAATAAGTTTGCAGAAATACAATGGACAAAATGAGTTTATAAATAAATACACCAATGACTCAACTGATGTATGGGCAGAAAACCTAACATGTGGAGGCACTGTTCTGGGATGCATTTATGAAATTAAACTCAATTTTTAAAGCTCAGATTGCCAGGCATTACAGACAGACTGTCACAGATATACAAAGCTGCATCATCTGCATAACATTGAATATAATTTCCATTTGCAGTCAAAGTAAAAATAAAATAAAAGTGGACTGAGCACAGTACTTCATTAAGTACAGTAAGGCAATTTGAACTGAGTCCAGCATCCCTACAATGAGCAACCTATACTTCTGTAGGGCACAGTATCAGTATCAAAAGCTTTCTTTCTTGTTTCTTAGGGGCTCACACCATATTGGTTGCTTTTTGAATTTGTCTTGTGTTCAAACAAGCTGTTGAATGGTGATTATTCCACAGTAGTGTGTGTCGTTACCGCCTGTTGATGTGTGTCCAGGTGGCCATCATGTTGTCGTTGACTTGGGTGACCTTGTGCGTGTCGTCATTGGCGTACAATGTCAGCAGCTTGTCGGCCAGTGCGTTGGTTTTGTCCACCTGACCTTGCCACTGCTGCAGCTCCTTCACAAAGAGCTGAGGAGGGAGGGAGAGTGAAGAAAGAAGAATTCCAATATAAAATGTGATGATTCACTCTCAACGCCTAAATGTCCTTTGAGTCATCCCCAGTACAAGTACAATCATATTTCTAAACCATCTGTTTATAAATCTCACATGCAAGGTGGAAAAAATGTGCAAATCTAAGTTTTGATTGAGTTAAGTAAAAACGCAGAACATAAATATGAGCACAAACATCTTTAAGACATTCTTGCATAGTAGATGTCCAACTCAACCTTCAGTTCAGCATTTTGTTTCTTCAGTGCATCCATCGTGTACGTGATTTCCTGCCAGGACTCCAGCCTCTCACTGGCCTGCTTGATGTGATGATCCACTCCCTTCTTGGCATCCAGCCAGTCGGTTGAGTCCTGCAGCATGTTGTGGAGCTGCTTCGTCCTATCGGAGAGTTTGGTCTGTGAGTCTTCCCAGTGAGTCTGAAGCCTGTCAACTGCAATGAACGGAAAGAAACCAAACACCAAGCATTGTTTTTGCTTTGTTTTTTTTTTTATAAAAAAGACACTGCTTTGCCTTTTTTGTTTGATTTTTATGCAGCATTGTCCCATTGCTGCCAAGTAGTTTTTGATTACCACCACTGGAGGCTGCTGAACGTTTAAATTTCTTTATTTCGACACAGACTGACCTCATGTACTGAAATATAAATGTACCACTCAAAATCTAAAAGGGATGAATCATAATAGGACACTACACATTGGACGCGCAGGTGGGTTGCGGGTGGGTGAAATAAAACATCATTGATGAGGAAAATATTACATTCTATAAAATGTGAACATAGCAAAGAGCAGGGCAGAGCTGCTGTCAGACTCCCCGTTAAGAAGAGAAGCTGTGCACATTTATGCACAAGTGAAAATAGCTTGGGATCAGGTGTTATTTAGCTGCGCATTTACACATACAGTCTTAGTAGTATGTTTATACATATCCTATGTGCTCCATGTGGGTGAAATCCTGTCAGTCTGCACAACATCAGATTTTGTTTTATACTGAATTATGCATTGCAATTTGTGTAAGTATATTTGTTGCACCAAGCCTTCCTTGTAGAAGGCCAAGAGTCAGACATGCTGCATACATTAGGATGTGACATATGTAAATCATATGCAGATAAGGTAGTGGTGTGCCGCATGCTTGTTTCGACAGGTGACTTAGATTTATAAGTCTGGGATCAAATCAGCTCTCTTTTGTTATCTTGTTTTACCAATAACATGTGAATAGATATGGATATCTGTGTCATTGCTTTCATTTGCTTTAATTTCTGAGAGTCTGGAAAATGTGTGTGTGTGTGTGTGTGTGTGTGTGTGTGTGAGAGAGAGAGAGACATACTGCGTTCAGTGATAGCGTTGCGGGTCTCCTGGTTGCTGGTTTTGTTCTTCAGGTTCTGCGCTGCTGTGACTTGTCTCTCCAGGAGGGGGCGTCGCTGGTCCAGCTCCTGCAGAGACACCTAAAAATGCATAATCAATATTTGTCATTTGGTTTATTAACAGAATAATGAGTGTTTTTAGCAGATACAAATATTCATCACACAGATACACACATCTGTGTACACACAGATGTAAACAGATATGATATATCTGTTGGCCCAGCCCTAATTTTTGGCTGGGCTCAAAAATTGAAATGCACCCCTAATTGTGCTGCCAAGCAAATAGCATCTCAGTGCTCCTGTACTATTTGCATATATTCAAATGAGGTAATATGCATACAAGAACAGCGCTATTAACCACACACAGTTACAGTGAAATTATTAGCATCTTAAGAGAGTTGGTGGTAACTGAAGTGCATTTGTACATGGTGTCAACATCCAGACTTTCCAGTAATCATATTCATTGCCTGAAGTTTTGAGGAAAGCCTCTACACTTCGTCAGTCACAATTTTTTTTTCGGACTGCCATTGTTTTGCCTGCTGTGTTCTTGGTGCAAAGGCAACACATACACTTCGTCAAATGGATAATTGCAGTCTTTTGATAATTAAATCAGACCCTGAATCAGGGCAGATAGCGGTTGCAAGTGATGCGCAATTCATGGTGCTGTCAGTAGCTGCAATCTTTGCGAATTTGCCCCCCAGTGTTTTTTCTGCTGGTAATCTGGTTGGAACAGTAATCTCTGAGGACCTCACCTTGAGCCTGGTGATGTTATCGTTGATGTCGTCCAGGTCAGCCACCACCACACGCTTGTTCTGCACCATGTTATCCAGCATTGTCAGCCAATCAGTGAGCTCAGCCCAGGACTTGTTGAACTGAGCCAGCGCTGCAGATTCAGGCTGGGAACTTCCTGTCAGACTTTCATCTGACACACACACACACACACACACACACACAGAATGTTTATTTATTCATGTCCAGTTATAGACTGGGACTCTCCCTCTCTTTCTAGCTCATTTTCTGACTCAGTATAGAGGCTTCCAAGGTTTACTTGGATTTGGGAGAGAGTTCCCACTGGAAAAAAATGCACATAAAGCCACAAGTAAACCTGCCAACAGACCAATGGGAGAGCCCTGTCTAGCTTTATCTTCCAGGACAATTTGCACAGTAAAACCAAAGTACTGAGGGTTTATGAGTTGTTTTGTGTTTTAAACTCCATAAATCCCAAAAGTAAAAGGTGGGAAATGTTTATTACTACAAGGTGTATTGCAACCTCCCCGTTAGCTTAGAGTACAGAATTATCTCTTAGCTCCAAAATATCATTATCTCTTAAACTCAGATCTCTCTAAAACACATGGAGGTACACACTGACTGACACACCCACTGAAGAAAATTAAGTCTTACTGGCTTTTTTGGCGACTAGCAGAGCAGCTGTCCTCTCCCTATGCTGCCGCAGCAGCTCCAGGATCACAGTCCAGTCTTCTCTTAGCTTGACATACTTCATCTGTTACAACACACACACAGAGTCACAGTCAGTGTTGAGAAATATGAGTTTAAAGATAACTGAGTAACACAGATGCAATCAAAGGCTTTTATTTTGATATGGCAACTTTAGGTGGGGAATATGAAAAAGCACATGTCTGATATATGCGAGATAAATCACTGACAGCTTGTTTGATTTTCTCACCTTGTCTGGTTGGCTGGGAGGACTGTCCCTGTACAAGTGATCGGCTCGCTGCAAAACTGACTCCACTTCTGGCTTCTTCACTTGCACTTCCTCAACGAGCTGCAGCCAGCAATAAATGGAGAGGCAACACAAATGTAAAATATAGCGTGTAAAAGATTTCATTCAAAGGGATGGACATTTACTTTCTGCATTTCTGCACCATTTGTGCAATATATGTAATGCCATTTATACTCATTTCAGTCAGTTTGGGCTTTAACCCTATGGTAATTAAGGGAAAATAGTGTGTAAGTGTGCTTGTGTCTTACCCTGGGTGGTGGCTCCTCTGGGCTGTGCTCTAGCTTGGTTCGGGTGGTGGACGCCCAGCCTGACAGGTCGTCCAGCTGACCCTCAAACTTCTCCAGCTCCCTCAGCAGACCCTCAATCTCCAGCTGACGCTCAGGCAGAGCCTTGGACACCTAAACAAAGACAGGCTGTGATTTATTCAGGTGCATTACACTCTTCACAGTCGACAATGACTGAGGATAGTTTGGCTTTAGTTGACTCATGACTCATAATTGTTGTGATATTTCAGGTATGACTTGTAATATCAAACCCATTGTCGTGAGGAGTGCTATTCAGCTTGTGAAAACAGTTGTATAACATCTCCTATGGCTCTGGATCGTTGCCAAGTCTGAGAAAATTGGCTGTGGTCTTTGTGGTGTGTTCAGGTGTTTAGCCAAGACACTGGTGACGCGAAGCTGCGCAACATTTGGCCTTCATCACTGCTAATTCTCGGATGTCGGTTCTCTGAAGGTGGACTTTACTATGCATGGAGGGTTTAATCAAGTTTTTTTGGAGCTTGACCCATACAAGGGAGTCAGATAAGGATATCACTGCTGCCTCAATTCACATTCACCACAGAGTGCAATTAAGAAGCTGACTGAAAAAATACATTATCGGGACCTTTAATATGGTATCTTGTTAGCAAACACTTGCTTGTTTGCACATCAAGCAGACACAGAGTAACATTCTCCATCGATTGGATTGGTGCTTGTGTCCACCCGATGAATGTAAATCCAATATTCACTCTCTTTTTAGCTCTGTTTTTGGTGTACATGAGATCCTGAGAGAAATCTATTTTGCTGCTTAATGCTCCACTGGCCAAATATTCACCAGCTATTTTTTAAATGTGTTTGTCAGATGTTTGGTGCTGCTACAGACAGCATTATGCACCGAGTATGATTTTACAGCCTAGTGCAGCTTTGTTCTGACCAGAGCAGATGAATATTTACAAATCAGTGGTGTGTTGTTGGCTGTGGTGTTCACAGTGGCGGCTGCTGACCTGAGCCCAGCGAGCGTTGATGATCCTGATGTCTTTCTGTCTGTCAGCAGGAAGTGTTATCTGTTTGTGTCTGGAGTTCAGATCCTCCATCACTGCCTTCTTGGCAGGAAGCTCCTCCACACGTGCCTGACACACACACACACACACACACACACACAAGTCTTACAGGCTGAATTTAATAAGACATCACTGCAGCAGCTCAATGTAGGACACACGCTCTTTCAATCTAATTATGTAAACTCACACAACCAAATACACACACGCACACACACACACAAACAATAAAGTGTTTTCAAGGTTGAATTTCAGAATGAAACATTATAGCATCTCATTGGAAACCATAATACCCTCAATTAAAACAAACCAACACACACACATAAGCACATGCAAATGTTCTTTTAACGCTAGGTGTAATAATAAAGAACCCGTATCTCATTTACACTGTGATAGCAGCTAAATGAAATTACACTGATCAACACACACCCACACAGGTACACAGCCACACACAGAGAGAGCTCATTAAAACTGCTGTGTTGTGTCTGTAGGGTACCTGGACTTTGCCCAGCGTGTCTCTGATGTGCTGTGGCTCTGCAGGCTGCAGAGGGATGGCCAGGACGCCGTCCGCTTTGTCCAGCCAGCCCAGCATGGAGCCCATGTTCTCCTGCAGCTCTGCAGTCGCTGTGCGCGCCTCTGAGGACCTGCAGAGAGTGGAGAGAAAAAGAGGAAAGGGTGAGACAGGGATGCCCCCATGGAGCAAAGTCCTAATGGCTCAGCTTGATAAGGCCCACAAAAGAGTGGGTCTCATTTTCAGACTGTGAGTTAAACAAAAGCAATTTAACTAAAATAAATTCAACACAGATAATAAACTATACCTTCCTGTTCTATGGCTCAGTTCTCCTCGATACGAAATTACTGTTTCTTTAAATTTCAATTAAGTTAACCAGTTAATTTTGTCGTGGCTATATGACCTTAAATGCACCATGCCGTGTTTTTGACTGGTAGCTGCACTATGCAGCATTGTTCTGAAGAGTGGGCCCACATTTCGTTTGTGTTGTGCACCCACATGCATGTGCACAAACAATGGGCAACATGTTTCAGATTCCTGCCAATGGTTCACACTATACTAACGATCTACAGGTGGCTGTTATGGGCCAAGAAAGCAGCAATGTGCCAACTAAAGGCATTGAAGAAGACTACTTATAAACAATGTAAGTTTCAAACTTTTAAAGGGGGACTAGAACTGATTTCACATCAGCAGGTGTCTCCAGGTGTTTGGGAGTAGTGCAGCAGGCTTGACAATGAAAAATAATGTGTAGAATAAAAAAGAAAGTATCTCCTTTTCTGCTGCATTGATCTGGACCCTTTAAAAAAATCCATCATGCACAAAACACAAAAGTCCATCATGAGTGTGTCAATGTTATAGAAGGGCAATGCTAAATCGGTAGAGGACACTCATTTACAACACTACTGCAGAACTGTTTGTAACCAGTGTGTGTGTTTGGATAAGGAGGCAGCCTCCGAGAGCGGGTGCTGAGGTAAGCTCAATATTCTATATTGTTAGTCCACACTGCAACTGGCTCACAATAAATAACTCCCTCTGTATCAGTTCCATCCTGATTCTGCCCACTGTGAACTCTCAGATACAAACAAAAATACCAAAAAGTGCCTATTACATGACCCACACAGACAAATTAAAGAAAGTATTCCATGAGAGAGGGGAATTTTGAAAGTGAGACAAATATGGATTATCCATGACCAGCAATCACACATACACACACACACACCTCCTCTTGCGCTCATTCAGCTGCTGGCAGACGTTGGCCCAGCGAGTGTTGAGGAATTTGAGCTGCGTTCGGAGCTGTGAGGCATCGTCTGGTGTGCTCAACTGGCTGATGTCCTCTCCTGCAGAGTTCACTCTGCTCAACACCACTTCCTGTAGAGGTATGGCCTCCGTCAGGTCCTGCAACCACACACACAATGAATGATTAGCTTTTTCATTATTTGATTTGAGTGTTTACACTGTAGGACTTATTTTAAGGTTAAGGCTCGTGCTAGGTACAGACTACATATTTGTGTCAGTGTCACAATGACCACTGTGTCAGACTAGAGGATTATAGAGTCACAAATTCTTGCCGTGACTTGGCCAGGAGACTTGAAAGACTGCAAATTGGTCCCTGAACCAATAAAAGCTTGTCATCTTTCATGAAGGAGGTGCTAGGAGCTGAATTCCAAGAACAATAAAGTAACCAAACAGTGGCAGTGTGTATGATGCTGGCTGTGTTTGGAAAAGCCCAAGAAAAAGAAAGAAAAAATGACTGAAATTAGAGCCAGGAGGTGGTAATCTTAGTTAGCTTAGCATAAAGACCTATAACAGGGGAAACAGCTTGCCTGGTTTGGTCCAAATGTCAAAAATTTATTAACCTGTTACATCTTGTTTTGATTAAACCTACATAAATGGAGAGGTTAAAGTCACATTAAAGTCACAATCTGTGGTTTTATTGGGAGCTACATACTGGAACTTCTTCTTGACCTGGCCAGTGGTTAAGCTAAGCTAATCATCCACAGGCTTTATATTTAGTGCAGAGACATAAGATTGATATCATTCTTCTCATCAAAATCTGGCAAGAAATACAATAAACTTGTTTCCCAAAACCTTGAATTATGCCTTTAAATGCTCTTAAGTACTAAAAAAAACTTTTTATTTTAAATAAAACAACCATTTAAGGTTAGGGTAAGTCTCCACAAGTTAATATAATTCAATACAATGCCCCCCATAAATGTATCAGTGCCAATTCTATGTCTGAGTGTGTGTTAGTACACTTGGGGATCAGGATTGGTTCAGGTGGCAGCTTGTGATTTGAGATACCAGATGGTTCTCCGTCTCTCTCTCACACACACACACACACACACACACACACACACACACAGGTTGGTACTTGAGTGGCACTTGGACACTGTATCCTCGTCTGTGCAGGTGGACATTGAGAGCTGATCAATGCAGCCCAAAGTGGACTGGGCATATCTGATGATGCAAACACACACACACACACACACACACACACACACACACACACACACACACACACACACGCATAACAATGCCTCATATCCAAGGTTGAGTGCATCAGTTTAACCACCGCGACTCAAACTAAAAGTCAACTCAGCGGCACATCTGTGAAAACAACAGCTCGTACGTTTCTACTCTGTGAATCTGATTCCTCATACATTATTCATCTAAGTCGTGGTGGTGATGTAAAAGCCTATTGTTCTACGCTGGTATTAAATTGCTTTTCATAATCCTTCAATTTCAGTTTTTTGGGGTTGATGTAACATTGAAATGTCAAATTTGATGACATAATATTGTTACATAAGGTCTAAAAAAGGAAAGAGTTCTGTTTGTATTGAGGCTGACTGCACTGTCAGACACTCACTGCCTTTTCCTCTTGACAACTGCCATCTGTGTGCCAGCATATGTGTGTGTGTGTGTGTGTGTGTGTGTGTGTGTGTGTGTATAAATGTGTGTGCTACTGACCACACACAGAAACTAAATGTGTTGTGGTGATGTCATATCATTTCACATCTTTTTTTGGCATGTTATTTTAGGTGTTGTTGTGTCATGCAATATCAAAAAAATGTCCATCAGTATCTTGACATGTCATGGTTCATCACGTCATGCTATCAGAGGAGGGTAGTAATGAGTCGACACTTTACTCCATTTCATGTGGATAGAGTTAGCACACCACTCGGTCCCCCTCAAGGATGTTGCAATGGCAAAACTGCAGCAATTAACGCAAACTCAAGCCACCCCTGTGAATTTTTTACAACCTTGCAATTTTGTTCAATCACTACAACTTTATTTTGCAAATTTGACCAAATGTTGACATATTCATACTGTTTTGTTTTTTTTTTTAAGATATTTTTTGGGGCATTTTCACCTTTAATGGATAGGACAGACAAGTGTGAAAGGGGGAGAGAGAGAGAGAGGGAGTGACATGCAGCAAAGGGCCACAGGCTGGAGTCGAACCCGGGCCACTGCGGCAACAGCCTTGCACATGGTGCGCCCGCTCCACCACTAAGCCACCGACGCCCCGACTGTTTTATACATTATTTACTATAAATGTGTACCCTTGTACTTCTTGTTAGATGGTTTTAAATACCTCAACAATTTTTCAAAAGATTGCCATAAAATGTTGCACACACATTCATGCTCCCCTCAGGGCGAACTCCACTCATAAACCCTTTAGTCTCTGCGTATCCCTCTAGCCTCAGATTCATCTGTGAGGATAATTATTGTACTCACCATTGTACCTTGAGTAACAAGGTTGGGTGGTTCTCTCTGGCAGAGGCGCGTGACATGCACTGGCATCTCTTTCTTTATAAAGCCATTGTTGGAGATTTGCCACCTTATATCACCTCATTATTGCACTGAACCTCTGGCCCTTAGCGCTCCAGTGATTGGCTTACACTTAAAGTTCCCAGAGCTTTTAGCTTCTACGCCCCGTACACATGCACGCCCTACAGTGTACTTAAATTAAAAATCATTGGTACTCATTGGTCAATTTAAATCCCTAACAACCAATCATTTCACTCCATCTGCAGTTGCATTTCTTGTAATTATTTTGTATTTATCATTTACAGGAGATTATAATGTGATGTTGCACACAAACAGACCATACATTCACTGTGATGACACATTTTGTTATCATGTGTGCCAAATTATGTCTTGATATGTCATGTTAGGCCATGATATGTCACATCTTGTCAGGTCATGTCATGTGCTATTTCATCATACTGTGGCGGGGAATTTGTATAATCAGTTTGGGCAGAAAACTAAGAAAAAGAAAGATGAAAGTGCCGACCGAAGCAGTCTGGACTTGTGTGCTTTGCTCAAGGGCACTTCAGCTGTGTTGGTGGACACTGGAGACGAAATATGACTCAGACTCAGCTGGAATACACTCAGCAGCTTTCTGGGTACAATTAGCCTTGTGTGTGCAAACATTTTCTTTATATCTGTACAGAAATGCCTGTGTCTCTGGTTAAGTGTGTGTGTGTGTGTGTGTGTGTGTGTGTGTGTGTGTGTGTGTGTTACCCTGAGGTGCTGTCTCTGTCCTGCTGGGTCACTCTCAGCCAGTTTCAAAGTGTTCTCAGCATCATTCAGCCACTCCTCCATCGCCTTCTGATCCGAAACAAACTTCTGCCACTTGGAGTTGCAATCCTGCCAACGCCTTGATGTGCGCACACACAGACACACAAACACACAGAGATTTTCAATCAAAGGTAGGCACAAAATGAGTCAATAGTCATGCAATCATGTACAGTACATCCCTCCAGCCCCTCCTTACTTGAGTCTGTCCTGGTAGAGCTTGTTCAGTTTGTCCCAGTTGGTATTGAGGAGGGTGGCTGTCTCCTGGATCCTCTGACCTTCCAGAGGCCGAGCCCCAGACACCATCTCCTCTTTGCGGGCCAACGCTCCCTCCACTGGGCCTCGCAACTTGTCGATGCTCCCCTTCACGTCCTGTGTGGTTGGTGGAATTTGTTACCTTTGGACAGAGCCAGGCTACCTGTTTCCCCCTGCTTCCAGTCTTGCTATGCTAAGCTAAGCTAACTGGCAGACATTAGATTGGTATCAGTCTTCTTATCTAACTGCCAGAAAGCAAATTCGCATGTTTCCGAAAATGTCAAACTATTTCTTTGAACGTGCATTTAGTTCACAGACTCTCTCTTATCAGCATCAAAGCCCAGTATCTCACCCTCTCTCTATCAGCAGTGAAGACCTGACTGTGCTTCCTCTCACCACATACTGTACTGTACTGTACTTTGGTTATTTCTTAAGTCGGGATATTTCACGAACAACAAAATAATTTAAAAATTAGCTGTACATGACATTATTTCCTGAGAAATGTTGTCTGGTGCTCTCAGACAGAAACACCAAAGCAGTGCTGACCTTCAGGCAGTGCTCTTGCTGAGGCAGGTTATAATAAGCTGCGGGCCAGTATTCAGGAGAGTTCAGCTTGAAGTCCGTCTCTGACACCGAACGCAGCAACGCCTGCAGCTCTGTTAGGTAGTCCTGGACACCCACACACAAACACACAAACACACACACACACGCAAAGGAGGGTGTAAGCACCAACACATATTCACAAACACACAAAGTAGAGAGGTGGATCAGAAAAAAAAATATTAAGAATTCATACAAAAAACGAAGTATTCCAAATCATGCGTGTTAATCTCTCTAACCAGGCAACATATAACGGCTAGCTTAATGGGGAAAAATATTTGGATTTTCAAGAAACTTATCTGGAGCTTAAATTGTTAAATAAGTTTACTGGACATCACTGAAATTCAACATTAGAAGTAATTCTAAAATACATGAGGTCAATCTCAATCAGATCGATAGAGGACACATTTTCATGATATAAAAAAACCTATATTAATTCATTATTGTCGATACATTTTTGATGATGAATTCTAAACTTTGACAAATGAAGCACCAGATTGTTTCAAGGCCATCAGATACCGTGTGACCTTTCACAGTGAAACTCCTCTCCAAACACATTACTAATCCCTATTGTATATCATGATCATATTAACTCAACTTTAATTTATTTAAGCCTTTGGTTATAAAGCAACTCTTAAAACAGCAATTGAAAGAAAAATGACCATGATACACAATACTCAACATGGCAAATGAAACTACCTCTACCACTGATTGTCTTCTGCAGAGGTACCGGGGCACTAACACTCAGCTCTGTCCATTTCACCTCGTTGTCACCTGGGCAATCACTTCTCTCGTTAAATTATCCCAAAATAAAATGCACAAATTGGTATTATTAGCATCCTTCCTTTGCTTTTGCCTGGTGTGGCAGTAAGAGTCTCTGTAACAGGTGGGGTGGATTGCACAAGCTGATTCACTCACTAGCTGGGGGTACAGCTGTTCAGTCTAGTGGCTCCCTAATTTTTTGGCAGGAAAGAAATAGCTCAGAATCACCTGAGATTCAGTGTTGCACTTCCATAAAGTTTGAGGACCCAAAGAAAAAACAGAATGGTCAAAACTGAGACAGCAGAGACCAAGATATACTGATTTTTGGTCCTTAGTGAGGGTCAGACACTAAAAACCTACAATTCCCACAATGCAACTTGACAGCGTCTTTCGTTAAACTCTCCCAGCCTGATGAAAGCCTACTTTCAAACTCCATACCCCAGTTTGTAACGCATGTAGCTGCCATATGAAGTGAAATGGAAGACCAGAGTTTAGTATGTCCCAGTTTCCCTGCTGACTATATTAGCATTGTGTCTGCTGCAGACAGAGAGTTGTGTCACACTGGGTTTCAGCTCGGTGAAATACAAAGAGTAGTGGTGCAGGTATTAAGGGAATAGCTTGCTATTTTCCTGAGGGCTAGATAAGAAGATCAATACCACGAGCATGTCTTTGCATTAAATATGAAGCTAGAGCATGTAGCCAGTTAGCTTAGCTTAGCTTAGCACATCTCTTTAGTTTATGTTTGGATAAAACAAGCAACATGTTACAGGTTAATTTGAGATTTTTTTATAACTCAACAGTATACTAAATGTTTCCACTGCCTTAAGCCTTTATGCTAAATTAAGCTAAGTGGCTGCAGCTTCATATTCAGTGGTTTTGATTTCCTCATCCAAGTCTCTGCAAAAAAAAAAGTGAGTCATTATTCCCTTAACTTTTATAGTAATCCTCCAAACTAATCTGTTAATATTTAACTCACTGCTACAATATCTGTTCATTAACTGGTTAAGGAAAAGCTACTAAACTGACTTTGTGCTGAAGTTGTTTTGTCAATGACAATCCAAAAGAGCTCAGGAAGACATATACAATTCCATGAACAATAGTGCCATGTGATCTGATCAGCTACTAAATTGATGATTGTTAGGTGGTTAAAGGAGAGGTTCACATTTTTTCAAGTCTGTCTTAAAACAACACTCACATGCCCGTATGTGCAATGAAAGCTAATACTTTATCCAAGTACTGTACTTGAAGGAACAGTTCACCCCCAAATCATAAGTCCATATTTTTCCTCCTACCTTAAGTGCTATGTACCAGTCTAGATTGTTGTGTAGTGGCAAAAAAATACATTTAAAAAACTCAACAGCAATGTCTCTTACCGGACATCATGACCCAGTTACTCAAGGTAATCCGCAGACCTTGTTGTGAGCAGTTTCATGTAGGAACTATTTTCTTTCACCCAAACTACACCCACCAACCGTGTCACTGCATGGAGATACAGTTGGCAGGTGTAGTTCAGTTGAAATAAAGTGAAGTTTCATGTTCCTTCATGAAACGCTCACAAGCTAGTGAGTGAGTGAGTGAGTGAGTGAGTAACTGGGTCATGACTTCGAGAAAGAAACATTTCAGTTGACTTTTTGAAACACAGAAAGCTGAGTGCTATCAAGTTCTCTTATACTGGAGAGGAGGCAGGCATCTCGACGGCCGAAATCTCCAACACTCTGCAACCAAAATAATCTAGACTGATAAATAGCACTACAGTTAAGGGGAGAAATAGGTATTTTTGATTTGGGGGTGAACTGTCCCTTTAAGTATAATTCTGAGTATTTGTACTTTAATTTAGTGTATCTATGTTCTGCTGCTTTATACTTTTACTGCACTATAATTATCTGGTGTTACTTGTTACTTTGCAAATTAAGATTGTACATACAATTGATGCTGTATGATACATTGTTACAACCCAACAGTTAATACAGTATTTGTTCCACCTAAAGCTACGACAGGAAAATGCTGTTAACATGTGAATGCTTCAATAATAATGATCCAGCAACATAACATTTAATGATCTAACTCTGATATAGTGCATTCTGCTGTATAATGAGTACTTTTATGTTTTACTTTTGCTCATGAGAGTACTTATAAGAGCAAGGGTGTCTTCTTGCTTCTGAGTTTGACTTTTGTGAGAAGAAAACTGTAATTTCTTCTGTAAAAGTTACATAATCTCCCTTTGAGTAAAGGATTTAAAAATGTCTCATATAAAAGTAAAGTACCAAATGCAATTTTTTGTTGCTATCCCTCCACTGCAGCTGAGTAAATAAGTAATGTCTGTGGAAACACAAGGACAGAATTTGGTACAACAGGTAAACAGGACGTAACTCCAATGATTCCCACTCAATTATTTATCTACTACATCTGAATTTTTACACAGATCTGGGGCTGTGGATTTTGTCCTCCATCTCTTACACTTAAGTTAAAGAAGGGACAGCCAGTATGGACAGGAGGAATGAACACAGTTACCAATTTTTCCTTTAACATACATACGGATGCCTGAGTTCTGTTTAATAAATATGTGAACTAATCCTTTAACATTATAGGGAAAGACTGCTGATTTAATACTTTTTTTCTTTTAAGTGTTAGGGTGTCACTCAGCGATTTAACCCAGTGTGACAAACTCACACATTATCTCTCATTGAATTCATCACATCCATAGTAAAGGCCCAAACCTCACACGCATAGACCCACCTGCTCACACATTTAATGTTTCGTGTGGAGCCTTTTTGACATTGTGTGCGTGTGTTTGTGATTTCAATCTGTGTTGCTGAGATATGAGAGCAGAGCAGATCCAGGCGATGAGAAGGAGAGGCTTTAAGTAGCATGTCTCAGAAAAGACATCCTCAAATTAAATAAAATTGGCAGGGAAACAATAAAGCGGCCTGTTACTGTGTGGGAATTAGATTTAGTTCCCAGGTTAGTCGGTCAGAAATGTCTCACTTTCAAGAGAAAGTTTGGCTCAAGCAGTTATTCTCGTCTTGTTTAGATGTCTTTGTCTAGACTGCCAGCAAATACTGATTCCTTCCCAGCATTTTAAAACTGGACCAGCGTAGGTGGGCATTTTTTGGAAATGCCTGATGTCGCCACTCTTTCAGATACAAAAACTGTTTTGACCAAAATAATACTAAGCCAGGAAATATTAGGAAACTCAAAATAGCTCCTACTCTCATGATCTGGTCTGCTCTTCTCTTTCTTCTCAACCACTTGGACTGAATACACATCTGCACTATTTGTCTTTAGTAAAACCGTTGTGCGAGAATATGCAGCAAAACTGTAGCATCTGACTTAACAGTATGCTGCATGTCATGATTCACTGCTGCTCAGGCACTGAGACGAGATGAAAATGACTAAGGGCTCTATTTTGGTGCTGGCGTGCAGTTAGGTGTGGCACAGCAAGGTGGCCTCTTACTGGGGTGCACTGAGGCTGTTGCTTCGTCTCATACTCGGTTCGGTATTTTTATTATGACTGCTAATCCAGCAACGCACTGCAGCCTTGGTACCAATGATGACTGTTGACCATCTTGAAGCAGATCAGAGAGTACTGCAATGTTTTTGTCACTTATTTGCAATTTCAGTCTATTTTGTTCATGTAAAAGTTTCAAATCTTACAGGACTGAACTCACAAAAGTTGAAACTTGTCGTTTGATTTCTGAGGCTCAAAAACTGCTGGAAAAGCAGGGACAGAGTCGGTGAAAAGCACCCAGATTCAGTGGCTCAAATGCCACTGGGAAACGAGGTGACATGCCAGAAATTACACCCAGGTTTGCTGCCACAAACGCTCCTGGGAAACGCCGGGATGTGCCACTAAGGCCCCCCAGTTTTGGTGGGAAATGCCATGAAAGGTTGCCAAAAAGCAACCAGTGTTGTCAGTTTCCGTCTCACCTAAGTGACACATAAACCATCAAATTACGTCACTTTAGAAACATTGATATGATACATATAAAATGTGCAAATGTAACTTATTTGAGGTTTGCAGAGACAAATAGTGTTAACATTTTCTTTTGGGACTAGGCTGCAAGTGAAGTGCATGTGTATTACATAAGTTGTGATGCTGCAGTCCATGGGAAAGGAAGTGAACCAACTACTGCTCAAGAGTCCTTAAGCAATGCACCAAAGTTCCTAAACAACTCGAGTGGAGCAGCTTAGAGGCCTTACTGTACCACACTGGAGCACATCATCACTGAGAAACAGTGAGTGTGTTCAGTCTGCAGTCTCTTGGGACACAAAGATAACACTAAATATGAGCTCATGATTCCTCTCAGTGCGTCCAAAGAAATGCTGAAGTCTAAACCCTGACAGTTCAGATGTGTATTTGTCCAAGCTGGTACCATGTGGTATAAGTGTCCGTGAGTTGATTCATGTGATTGGTTGACAGGATACATACATCTTCAGTGATTGGCAGATCAGGGAACTGCGAGGGTGTAATGTGATTGGTTGGCAGGGGGCAGCATGCGGTGACACAGAGCCAGACAGAGCAACCAATGAGATTCAGACATGTGAGCGTGCTTCACATGTATACATAGGACATGTTAATGAGTATGCAGCAAAGAAAAACAAAAAAAGCAACTCACATTTTATTTTCCAGGGAATAGTCTAATTCTGACTTAAATCTTAAGTGTCTTTTTAAGGTAACTGGGGGCTAACAGTATTTGATGTACGTCACTAATAGTTAAGGAGTTAGGATAAGTCTGGTGATATCCAATGTTTTCTCTTATTGTCAACAAATCTTATGAGACCAACAGTGAATGTATGTAATACAAGTATTGTGTGTGTATCAAAGCCTGATATATCTTCTTCCTATGTGCCGTAGAGCTCCACTCTTGTTTAAAACTAATAAAAACACATCAATGAGCCACTCTACTGGGTGATGTTCCTCCATACCATGAACACACACACTGTAGTTTATTTAACTCAATCCCACATACACGTTTCCCTAAATACTCACAAGAGCACCAAATGTGGATTAATCCGCAGCTCAAAACAGTCCCCAAGTAAGCACAATTTTCTCCAGTCCGGGTAACGGATAGAAGTTAAGACATTAAAACATTGTTGGGTTTTGGTGTTTTAATGGGATTTGCTGACAAAAAGAAAATATAGACTATAGAATAACACCAGACTTTGACCTTTGCGTAAGACATTTATTGCTATAGATTAGAGATACTCAACTTACGGCCCACGGGCCAGATTTGGCCTGCGGTAGGGTGCCAGCTGTCCTGACGATCATTTTCAAATTCACAATTAAAATAAACTGATTCACACAGGGATTTGTTTTGTAAAGAAAGTGCCTGAAGTGCATGAAACACATCCAAATACAGCTTCTTTATCTATAAAAAAAATAAAGTTCCGGAGGACCCCCCCCCCCCCGCAGATGTCGAAAAATACGAAACAGGCGATTCATTTCTTATATACACTGACTATTATTAATGTTTGTTTATTAACTGGCCCCTGGCCGTCTGTCATTATGCAAAAGTTGCCTCCGGGCAAAGCAAGTTAAGCATCCCTGCTATAGAAGAATGTAGAGAAATGTCTTCTTCAACTAACTTAATTCGAGTATATTCCCTACATTTTGCAAAATACACTTATTAACTTGCTCTTAAGATAGATAATAGAGAAGATGAATGGTATGAATCTTCTAATTTAAGTGTTGCCAAGACAGCCAATAGATGTTATTCCCAAAATGGGATGACAGGTGTTGGCATCATTATTAGCCTGCACTCAGCTCAGAAATGAAACTGCACAGTTAATTAGAATACACATTGACTGTTGATGAAGCCATAATTGTTTTTTTGTTGCACTATTTTGGTGGCTTTAGGATTCTATAACTATTTATAAACAGCCTGCTGCAGCTTGCATACCACATTTCAAATGGGATTCAGTAAAGATAGTTGTTATTAGAAGCTTTTCAAGCAAGTCTCATGCTAATAGTTAGTGAAATCAACTGTTAGACCTGCTTAGAACGTCTCACACACTGTCTATCAAATGTTTAGATCTCAGAGAGTAGTATTAGTATTATGAACTGGTCTGATTAGTATAGTTTTTTCTGTTAGTACTGTAGATACAGAAGTCGTGCCTACTGAAACTCACACATTGTCTTTTGAAGGGTATGAACTTGCCCTCCACCTCAACCCAGCGCGTGTTGAGCTGGAGTTGGCGGGGCTCCACTAGATTGGCGGCTCCAGCTTCTGAGAGCTGATTGGCTAAGCCCTGCACCTCCTTAAGCTCCTCCTTCTTCTTGTCGAACTCTGAGCCAATTTCCTATTGGACGAAATCAACCAGGAGGTCACTCGCTATTGGCTGAACCCGGGGGGAGTGAGCACAGAGAGGCATGTGGATGTCAAATAATACACATTCATACACGCACACATACACTGACAATTAATACATAATAAAAATAATAAAACATTAATTTACTCACTAGCACACACTCAGACCAAGACACAACACATTAATAAAAGAGACAAGATATCATGTTTGTAAGTGTCAAACATACACAGCGGATTCATACTGTATGTTGATAGTATCTCCATTTCAACAATCCTTAGAAAATCATGACGTGGTGCTATAAGTAGGAGGCGCACACTGCCTTCAGACTTTATTTACATTGAGAAGGAGTACAATCACTGGCCTTTTAAATAAGTACAGAGGAGTAAGTGCAGTGTGTGAAGTGGGAGGTGTGAGCGTGAAAAGAAGCATGGAGAGACAGAGAGACGGATAGATGAGCAGACAGACAGACAGACAGCGAGGAATCTCAGGTGCGGCAATGACAGGTGAGTCTGAGGCGAGCGAGTCAGACGTCCGCTTAGCGAAATGTCATAGTGATCATCTGAAAGTGAAAGACA
The DNA here is from genome assembly GCF_006386435.1 of Epinephelus moara. NCBI lineage: Eukaryota > Metazoa > Chordata > Actinopteri > Perciformes > Serranidae > Epinephelus > Epinephelus moara. The sequence continues at coordinate 7,352,761 of NC_065520.1, forward strand.
CACACACACACAGTCAGGGTGGGGGGCAGAAAAAAAGGTGGAGTGCAGGGTTTCTCCGTCAAACCTTTTCCCTCATCAACACATTCAAAATTGAGCTGCATCAGTATGTAGCATTACCATCAATGTATCAATGTTTAACTAAAGTCTAACTAATGTGGAATCTGTTTATAACACACATTAAAGTGGAAACAGACAACTTTTTTAAACCCCTCCCAAGAGTTTCAAATGGTATCATTGTTGGCGCCACTGTCGCAAAGACAACCGGATCGCTATTTCTTCTTTAAATGGGTAGAGATTCCACGGTTACTTTGATTGCTCCTCCATCCGCAGTTTCTGCCTTTGCTATTCTTTGGTAAGTGTTGCCTGGGTCCAGACCTTTTAATTAGCCCACTCCACAGAGTTCAAGTTGATTGATTCGTCTGGCATCGTGACATTTAACAACAGTTTCTTGGGTAAAATCAAAAACCACCAAAGAGCAATTTGGGAGGACTGATTAGTAAATTAGCTTTAGTATTACGCCGCAACCAATCAATGAGAATTAATAACAACAATGGCGAGAGCTAGAGGCTGTTTGGAAAAAGCAATAAAAAAACTTGTCTATTTCCACTTTTATATATATAAAATGTCATATGAAGCATCTTCAAATAGTTTAGATGGAGTCTTGTCAGTCGACACTGTAAAAAAGGGTATTTGTGAGTAAATAGTCAGTATCAGAAGTAATAAGTATAACACATAAACACTTTTTCTTAATTAAATTCATATTATTATAATATATGAAAACATATTTGTGTATATTGTCAAGCGTTTATTATTATGCTATGACACACTTCACTAACACTAAAACTTCACTTATATCCACTTACAACTAAACCAGAGTCTGTTACAGTGTACTATAAAGTATTAATAAATTGCTAATACATTTATTATAAATGCTATTGCCATTTTTTCTTTTATCTTGACCAATTATAATAATAATATTAATTGAAATTCTGCACTTTGAAATTGTAAAATAATAAAACACAGAGTGCAGGTCATCAGCTGTAGTGAGCTTTAATAAATAATAATTATACTGCCGTTTCACAGATATTTTGGTAATGATTTATTGATGTTAAAATGCTACACGCAACAGTGTTTAATTAGCCTCTTTCTCACTCTGGGCCTGCCACAAAAAAAAAAAAAAAAAAAAAAACCCCAGATAAAAGCTGCAGTCTTCTACTGGGGACAAAAATTGATCTGCAATTATTTCTTTAAATAGATACGAGGATGATGTCCTGGAACAATTGCTCAGAAAGTGAATTATTGCAAAAGCCTTGACACCAACCCATTGTCCAAAAGCGGGGGAAGAGGAGCGGTATAAACAAAGGGAAGAGAGAGGTTTTTCCACTGTCACCGGGAAAACGTAGAATGACAGATGATTAAAGACACAGAAAGTGTGAGACAGACAGCGGGAGATGACGAGGAAGGCAGAGATAAACAGCAGGCTGGATATCAAGCTTATTTGTCAACATGGCAGAAAAGCAAAGATATTACTGTCTCTGCATACATGTATATATGCACATGTGTGTCTGTTTATTATGTATGTGAGCATGAATGTGTGTGTGTGCTATCACCTTGACCCTCTCTCCTTCAGGGGGGTCAGGCAGTTGGTCCACGCTGCGTTGGATGTCATCCAGCCAGGCCAGCAGGTCATGTGACTTCCTCCTGTACTGGTACCACTGGGGGGCGATGGCCAACGCTTTCCGGTTTCTCAGCAAACGCAGGTCCTTCACAAACACACACATACACAAGACACAACATGTTAATGAACAAGTTTTAGAGGTGCTGGTCAGAGACTTTTGTTACCTTTAGACTGACCGAGTCTAGCTGTTTCCACTTGTTTTCAGTCTTTATGCTAAGCTACGCTAACTATCTCCTGGCTCTCGCTTCTTGCTAAAAGGGGAGTTATTATGCTAATTTTCAGGTTCATACTGTCTGTGCTGGAACACCTCTGTCTGAGATGCTCCGTTTAGCCCCTGTCTCTTTCAGCCCCACTCCAGAAAAAGCCCAGTCTGCTCAGAGTGGTCATCATATCTGGGTCTTCCAAATTTTGGTGCCCAAAATGACTGTAAAGGAGTATAACAGCACTTTCTACCTTAAAAAAAAATCACCAATAAAAGCCTCTTAACACAATCAACATGTTACAGCAGGAGTACAATCTAAAATTAGGGAGAAACTGACAACATCTGCAACCAAGATGACATCTTTCCCTGGCGTTAGCATGTAGCTACATGTAGCTGTGTAGGTGACATAACGTAAACACTTGAAGTAACGTGCCTGGAGCAGATGATCATAGGAAGAAATCTAGCGCCGTACATGTTCTTCTAGTGGATTTTAGAGGCTCAAGTAAAAATATGCTTGACTTTTGAGTCCAAGGCACAATCTCGCCACAAATCAATGTCACACTTGGCCCAGGCAGTCAGTCAAATCAAGCAAGAGTCAAGGTTTACTAATGTTTTAATGTCAGTAGATGTGGTAGGAACAGTGGGGCGATGGCAAATGCAGACAAGAAGTTGATATTCGTGGTATTTAATTACAATGAAGATCACCCATTATTCAAATCCTAATCATTGAACGCATGCATGGAGTTGCATGAATAGTCAGGTGAATCTCTGGTGAGTTTAATACCATTTGCGATGCAAGTAAATTGGCTCCCTAGCTAGTTAGCTGGTGAACCTTGAGAGAGCTACGGAGTATGTGGGGGAAGGGGGATTTCAAATTTCATGTAATAGTTTCATGTAGAGGCAGAGAAGGAGAAAGAGCAAGCCATGGGAAGACTACAGGAGATTAGTTTGTGTTTGTTTTTCTGTTATTAACATTGCATTGCCTGGTTGCACATGCAGCCCCGCTCCAAAGGTGCGCCAAGCTGTTTTACCTAACATACTTTGCCAAGGTGTTGCCCCTGTAGCGACACATGTTGGTGTGATTGGGGCCTAACCCTTGGCAAGAAAGTAAACAAGCGTCTTTGGATTACTTCTTTGTTTCATTCTAATAGTATGTGTGTTTTACCTTGACGGTGTTGTACTTGCTGTTGAGCTGGTTGTGCTTTTGTCTGATCTGCTCTCTCTTGTCCTGATCCGGGACTCTCTTCTGTAGATTCTCTCCTTTCAGTAGTAACTCCTTCACTGCACCTTCTTCACAGTCCTGCACAACACACACATTGTTTAGAGGTGCACATATAATAAGGAAAGGAAGTCAAAATAATCATCTTAGTGTGTGAGACCTTGTCCTCCTGGAAGTCCTCCTCCTTAAGGTTTTCCCCCTGTTTGACTTCCTCCTCCAGGAGCTCCAGCCAGATCTGTGCTTCACTGTGGTACTGCTCCAGCTCCTTGGCCGATGCTGCCGTCTGCCACACACACACACACACAAACGTGCACACACACACCCACGGCAAAGATGCACGGGCGTACAGACACATGAAAAAAAGAGAGATCATTAGTGGAAGTAATTTAGTCGGAGAGGTTGGAGCAGATTTAGTGAGAGTTTGAAGTAAATTTAGTGTGAGAGTTTGAAGCCTGTTAAGTGAGGGTTTAAAGTACATTTAGCGAGAGAGTCTATTTAGTGAGACTTTGAAGTAAATTTAGGGAGAGTTTGGAGTAAATTTAGTGAGCTCGGAGTATGTTTGGAGAGAGCTTGAAGTAAATTTATGGGGATGGCTGGAATATAGTATTTAGCGAGAAAGATGAAAGAGTCAAAATGACAACGACTGACATATTAACTCAGTCGTATCAGACTATGTGTCACTGCTGTTGGAATTTTAAAATAATAGTATTCAGAGGTTATATTGTCCTTTTTCCCTACCAGTCCAGAGGCGATGCGTTGTGCGATGGTGTCAAATCTCTGGTTGAGCTGCTCCACTTTGGGTCCCACCTGGGCCTGGCAGTTTTCCCCCCTGGTGGACATGAGCTCCTGGGCCAGAGCCCTCACCTCCTCCATCTTACCCCTTGTCATCTCCAGCTCTGCACGCAGCACCTGTGAGACAGAGACACACAGAAAAAGAAGTCTTTCCTGAGGCTTGGGAGCTGCAGCTGCATCGTTTAAAGTTCAAAGTACATCTAGAGCAAGGCTTGAGACAAATCCTGAATATGTTTTATGATATAAATGATGAAAATTACGTCCCTATTTTAAACGTCTATCTGAATTTATAGGATCGAAGAGCAAGATTAAAGTCATTTTTTTAGGCTGTTCCACTGAATTAAAAAGGTATTAAGCCCTAAACAACACTGTGGAGTGAACACTTGCTGCCTCCCATAGGGAACTGACTAAAGATAAGTGTGTATTAATGACTTATCACTCTCTCTCACAGCTAATAACAACAGTATAATTATCTGTACTTTCAAGCAATACTGCATGTCTTCTCAAAATCGACCTCCCTCTCAACTAATCTACAAACACATTCAGATAATTAGTGGAGAACAAACACCAAGTAACATAGCTTAAACGCGACATACATAATGATAGACATTACAACCTTAAGCACAGCGTCGTTGGGTCCCTGGCTGTCCATCTCGTCTATCTTTTTCTCTGCGCCGTCAATCCATCCGTTCACTTCCTTTATCTCTCCATCCAACTTCTGCATCTGCCGCTGGTAGTCCTGAGAGACAGAGGAGAGAGAGAGGGAAGAAAGGATTACTTTCTTGAGGCTGCAAACAGTGACACTTCTAATGTGTTATTTATAGTTTGGTTTAATTTTAGCACTGATAAGACAGACAAATTAGTATCATAGGGTGTTTTAAATTCTGTTTTTTTACTGTCTCTGACCAGCAGCAGGTTGAGCCATTCTTCTGCTCTGGATGTCACTGCAATCCAGTTGCAGCGCAGCAGGCTGACTTTGTCATCCACCAGGCCCCCGTGGCCTCGCAGCACCGCCTTGAGGGCCTCTGCAAGGTCCACCACAGCCTGCAGCTGCGGCTGACGCCTCTCTGTCTCCCCGTGGATGGACTGATGGGATGAAGAAAAGGGCACAGGAGGAGAGTTAAGTTACACATTAGATTCTTAAAGGTCAATTACACCTATTTTTAGTGTGAACTTTATATTTCTGTGTGTATGTTCCTATAGACCATTTTAAACTTTCCCCATTATATTTCGAGATTTCAAATAAACAGTTGCCTGTGAGTTTCATACCTGTGCCCATGCCACCTCAGCCTCCAGGTCACTGGGCATACCATCCACAGCAGAGCGCCTGGTCAGCTCAGCGTCAGTGGCGGCGAGCCACTCCGTCAGCCCGTTCAGCTCCTTACGCAGCTTCCTGGACAACTTCAGACTTTTCTCCAGCTCCAGTTTACTCTCAGTTACCTACACACACATAAAAAAGCACAACATCTAAATGTGACGTGACATGTATCATGTGTATCTAACTATGTGTGTGTGTGTGTTCTAACCTGTGAGCCCAGCTGGTTGTAGAGCAGCTTGAGGGCGGTCACCCTGTCGTCCAGCTCTTTGGGCTGTTCGGTCTGCTGCCTCTGGACGATCTGCCTGCCTGTTTTTATCACCGTCTCCACCTCCCCTTTCACTTCACTCAGCACCTTGTATAGCTTCTGTTGGACATATACAGACAGCATGGGGCTTAACATCGGATCAAACCATCCATTTATCCATTTATCTGCCACAAACCCACCATGCACTGATCCAGCTGCGACTGCACCACGTCCTGCTCCACACTGCGAATGTCCAGCACCCCCACCTGACTTTTGACCCCAGCCAGCAAGCGCTCACACTCGGCCAGCCGAGCGTCAAAGTTTGCTGGCTTCTGGAAGAGCCGGAACTTCGTCCACACGTCTGTCAGCATTTTCTGTGAGAGGAAAACAGAGATCATCAAATGCAGGCTGAGCGCTTGTGCTGGGCAGTAGCTATGGGAAAAAGCTTTGGTGCTGTGGTCCTGAAGGAGGGCACATCAGTTGGGAAATTAAGTAAATGATATAAATGAATAGATAAATAAATAAATAACAAGACAGTTAAGTGCAGACTGCAGAGGCAGAAGCATCTTCCGTGTTTCCAATGGATTTTGTATCCACCTGCTCAGATCAATTCGTTGGCGGAGGGTCACACACACACCTCTCCTGCTTATGTTACACACAGCTGGCACAACTGGGATACCTTCATTAATCATTTACACTTCCTGACAAGACACCAAGATTTATTGCTAATAGTTCAACTGATCTTTCTCACGCTGACTAGCAAATCTTCAGGCCCCATCTTGAATTTGTTTGTTTAACGGTAAGACAGACCCAAAAAAAAATATGATTTTAAGGGTTACAGGGAGTCCAAGGTGCTTAATTAAGGAGCTGAGGACACACTGGCTGCACGTTTATACACCATGTGTGTCCATCTCTCTGTGTGTACCTGGGTAAGGTCTATCTGTCCCATCATCCTCTGGGATGGCTCTTTGTCCTGGTTCTTCTTCCTCATGTCCTCCAGGGTTGCGTCATGGCCACTCAGCTCCGTCTGGATTTTCTGTTAAACACACACACACAAAATATCTCTCAACTAAAATGATTTTTTTAATATCATTATTATAAAGTATAGAGAGTTACTAAATTGAAAAAGATCTGTTCTGAAAGTGTAACTAAAGCCAATAAAGTTTAAGTGGATTGAAAGTGTACCTCCCTCTGCCGACCACAAGGGGGCAGGAGACATCAAGGAGAGAGGAGAGGAAGCTCAAAAGTTTAATCATCTGTCATCCTCTCTCTCTCTCTCTCTCTCTCTCTCTCTCTCTCTAACACACACACACACACACACACACACACACACGAACACACAGACACACTTGGCCTTCGTCACCCATCTCTCTTTTTAAATACCAAGTGCCCTGTAATCACATATGCTCATCCACACCACTCTAATCCAATCATTCTCTCATCCTCCTGTGTGTGTGTGTGTGTGTGTGTGTGTGTGTGTGTGTGTGTGTGTGTGTGTGTGAGAGTCATCCTTTGCACTTGTGGTCTACAACACACGTGGAGGTAATCTCGCCATCCCCTCCTTACACACACACACACACACACACACACACACACACACACACACACAGACACAGACACAGACACACACACACTCCTGCGTTTCCATCACTTATTCTATCATCTCGGGTCGTTATTTCAGGATCTACCATCTGATTCGTCTGGAGGCTTTGTGTGTGTGTGTGTCAGAGAGATAAAGCAAGGAGATATGGTGACGGAGTTAGAGGAAGAGACAAAAAGACAGAGGCATAGTGTATGCGCATGTGCATGTGCATGTGCGTGTGCGTGTGCGTGTGCGTGTGCGTGTGTGTGTGAGAGTGTGTGAGTGAGTGTGTGTTTGCTCTGGCTGTCCGTGTCCAAAGAAGCTCCAGGCTTAATTAGGACCACGGGGAGAAAAAGAGCAGTTGCCATTCTCTCTTGGGTTACTCTACACACACACGCACACACGCACACACATACATGGAAAATCTGCGTATTATATTTCCACACTGCTGTCCTTCTCCTCTCTCTATACCTGTCCACACAGCTGTCTCTGACAGTGCTGAAATCTGTCACAATAGTCCAGGTATAATGGCTCACCTTTCATTCTTCTAAGCCCTTAAACACACACACACACACACACACACACACACACACACACACACTGATGGCTACCTGAGCCTCCTGTGGTATTTGCTGGGCGTCGATATGGTCAGCCAGGTAGGCAGTGAGGTGGCGGTCGGTGTTGGCCAGCGAGTCCTGGATCTGTTTCAGCGACTTGTCATTCTCCTGAGCCCATTGGACGCTCTTCTCCAGCTCCTTCTGCCTGAGCGCCGCCTGGGGAAACAGGAAATGTATCACATCTCGTCAAAAGAAACCCAGACAAACACATAAAGTAGACTATAAATACAGGAAACACATCAGTAGATGTTTTCATGTATTCCTACATTAAAATTTCTGACTCATGTATATAAAAGTAATTCCCCACAAACAACAGCTTGAATAATCTCTGAGAAATTCTGGATAACGTACCCATGAGATTCAGACAAGATGCATTTTTACAGAATCCTCAGGGGAAGATTGGGATATTTCATTCACATATCCAAACTAGTGTACTTAGTTTTTGCAGTCAGTGTATAAAAAGCCTATGCTGAGTGACATCACAGCCTCTACAACTGTGTGCACACAAAGCCAACTGCATTTTAGAGGCTGAAATTAGGCCAATAGATGAGTTAAAAATGAGACTGCCTCTCCAATCTGGTAAAGGTCAGGCATTGCGGGCTTTTGGCCATTGCCATCTCATTCTTGGAGCCATTGGTGGCCATTGGAGGAACTTCCGCATTTGCTTTATTTTTCAGCCCAGATGTTGCTGCTTGTCTGGGACATGCTGGCAACAGTCAAATTTTTCTGGACTATGTTGTTTATTCTCTCTCTGGTATTTTGTTCTCATGATTGTACATACTTTTATTCAATAAACAGTCTTATTGCAGAGGGAATAAGCAAACCTCAGAAATGCTTGCTAACTGTCAATTTGCAAGCTGGTTGGTTTGGTTGCTAACAAGGCACTATGTTCACATATTGTATTTAAAAGGCGCATTTTTACCATCAGCACAAAACTGTCTACAAACCAACTGCTTTTCTATTGAGCAGTTTGTAATACTATGTGAAAAAGAGATTCTTAGTTTCAACTTTTTCTGCTGTTGCTTTGGAAAAGATCGCTTCTGATACTGTCTGCAGCAGTGCAGAGAACTGCTTGAAAAAGCAATTATCTGATGGTTTTCTTTGTGACATCAAAATGCCAACATGCTATAAAGCTCCTGTGCACAACTAACAAGACTGAAAATTTAAACCTTCAGTTTCATATTACACCAGCTGAAGGAGAAGGTGGCTGGCGGCCATCAGAAAGGATCACATGATCACAGATGGGAGTGTCAAAACAGACCCTGGTCCCCCAAGTGTGAGAAGTCTTACAAGTTGTATAATACTGGAATAATAGTTATACCATTACTCTATGTCGATACGTTTGGTCTTGCAATTTGGTGGTCATTATAGGCCCAGGCTTGGCCAGTTACTTTAGTACTTTACAGTACTTTAATCATACTTGCAGGTATGTGGTATCATGTTAGACAACCCAAGGCATCCATTTGTTACCAACCATGTCATGCTAGCAAGTGCGGGGGCGCGTTTCCTCCCATATCTTGCCTTAGAAGCACCAGAAAGGGCTTCAAAGTAATCAAGGGCCACGTTGGCCTCAATATTCTGTAATTAAGAATGTAATTCAAGGTTGTGAAATTAAACTTGAATTTGAGTGTACAGACGAGAGAATACTGCCCCCCTTTTCCCCAAACAAAGATGGCAGCGATTTTGTGACATCACGTTGACCGTGGTAATTAAATGAAAGTAAATGGTGCAATACAGCAAATGAGCTGCAGTAGCTTCCTCCATGTAGAATCTTCGGCCCTTCCTCGGCTGGGTTGCTGCTGGTCAAAGGTGCAAATTTGCCATGTCGATTTCACCAAAGTTGAACTTGATGCAGAAAATTTGCGCAGATTTCCTTCGCTTCCACAAATAAATCCACCAATCGCTGTGATTTTGTTGAAATGAACTGGTTTAGCTGCAACATTTCAGCATTCCCGCAATTCCCCTCCATGTACCTACAAACGAGCAGACACACACACAAACACAGGCACAAGATGGAGCGATATGTACACACACCCCAACCAACCACCACACACACAAACACACAGACACACTCCCCGTGTGTACCCTCTTGAAGGACGGACTCCGGGGTTTCTCTCTCATGTCGTCTCCGTGTGACCAACCACATCAACGCCGCTGTCTTCACCAACACAAATGATCTTCTGATGCCTGTTGTTGGCAAGTGGCAAATGCTCAAGTGTTTCCTCTCTCCTTTTCCCCGGTGACTAACTACAAGATTAACTAGTGAACTGACCTGTTACATCACAAACCTGTATGAGCTCGTATGTTAGAGGGAGACAGAGAGGGTGTATGTGGTTACAGGTGAGCATGCTAAGCTCATGTGGAAGGATAACGACTCTAAGTATAGCGCTGAGCCTGTCTAACCCCAACACACACGCACGCACACACACACACACACACACACACACACACACACACACACGTTCTCCTAATGTTACCAGTGGATGTGTCTTAGTTGATAATGTATGAAATGAGAAGTTGAGTGAGATTAAATATTTAGACAAACATTGATAACAACCTTCCCTGTGGCCATGTACTCCATTTCCCTGGCAATTGTCGGCTCATGAATACATATTCTCATTAAACACTCAGTTTTCCCTTATTACTTATTTCTCTCACACACGCAGACACGTAGTCACGAATGCAGTGATTGTGAACAAGAGAGATAGAGAATCACTGTTTGCTTAACTGCCTTGTGTCGGAAATGCCGTCGGCAAAGCGCGAGCAGCATTCTCTGCACCACACTTCCTCTTATTGGTTTTCAGCTGTTACAAGAAGCTGAAATTAAAATGGCAAACATGCCTCTTTGATCTGAAGTCGTGCAGACGGAGATGTAAGACAACATTTTTTTTTTTTTGCGTGTGCAGGCTGGATTTATCTCCACATGAGGTTTAAAGTGGGACATTGATATAATAAGATTATGTACTTATTTTACTGTCTCTGCATTTACTTAGACCCCTGCACTCCGCTGAACTTGGTTCAATCTGATGCTGGGGAAATGTTGACATTCAGCTATTTGACTCTTGAACTTATAATACTTTTCTTTGGATAAGAAGTAGGGAACAGATAAGAAATAGACTTCTTTGATGTCTAACTTTGAATTGAATGACATCTACAATTTCTATGCATAAAGGCAATCAAAACAGTGTCAATGCCAGATGGAGTGAGGAGGCTTTATCCTCGTCAGGGTTCCTGCTCCACATACAGTTACAGCAACTAAAAGGACTGACACCTGGCTGGTGGCTGCAAAGCTGCACCATTGTTTAAGACCAACAAACAACAGTACTGGTTGATTTTAGTGAGACACTGGCAGCATTTCCAGCCCTGATTGTGCCATTAAAAACGGATGTTTTGTATCATGATATCAGCAGCTTTTCTAGCAGCAGTTGTGCCAACAAAAGCAGGTGATATTTAGCAGGACATCAGCGGCATTTCCAGCCATGATTTTGCTACAAAAAGCAGGTAATTTTTAGCAATAAAAAAGTGGGATTTCCAGTAGCAACTGTACCACGAAAAATATCCTGTTTCCGCAGGAAATCAATGGAATTTCCAGCTGTGATTGTGCCACCAAAAGTTAACGGAAAATTGGCGGAATTTCCAGCCTTGACTTGACTCGTCAAAAACTCGTGTTTTTTAGAGGGACATCGGCAGGAATCCAGCTGTGGCTTAGGGTGTTTTTTTTAGCTAGAAATCTGTTTTATTTCCAGCGACAATTATGCCACCAAAACCGTGCATTTTTTAATGGGTCTTTGCATTTCCAGTGTCATTTCAAATGGCATTTGAAATGGTGATTGTGCCACCAAAAGCAGGGGATTTTTAGCAAGACATTGTCAGCATTTATAGCCTTGAGCGTGCCACCAACAGCATGTATTTTAAGCCAAAACGTGATCATCAAATATGTTTAAACATACTGTAAAGAGAAGTAAATTCGCAACATATCTGCTACATAATAACATAACAAATGTTATTCTGACGATTGGGTTGAATATAGCAAGGCCTTTTTCACAGAAGACATTTCTACATGTTATCACAGGAAAAGCACTGGTGCTATTAATAACTTGATTAATGGCTACATTCCACTCAGTGACAGGGCCCTGGTAACACAGCCATAATTAAAGTTATTAGTTATGATATCATAACTCCTCTGAGTAATTAATATATTACATTGGCATTTTACAACAAAGCGTAAATATAGTGCCTTTTAATTCTACAATTCTTACAATTTAAAGGTGTTAGATTGATATCATGTATTAAGAGGGCATTTAGGGTTCTTGTTTTAATTAATAAAAGATAATTACATTGGATGTCAATTTGTTTCTAAATGAAATGAGATGTCTAGTTTTCATCTTAAGTGTCTGGAGAGCTAAAAAATGGCTGTCACTAAAACTGGCCCGCAAAACGATCCCAGAGATTTGATAATGTGTTCTTCAAACAGCACTGATCAAGAAAGAAAAAACAGATTTAAAAAAGAAATTCCCTGGATACAGTCCCCTCAGGTCAAAAAAAGGAAAAAATATTAAGGCAATATTTTGGTCTCAGTGTGCTTTTGCTCCTCCATCTGTCTTTCCAGAGATACTCACAAACACCCGCGTCCTGTCTCTGAGCTCCTCGTCCCCTTTATAGATGACAAACAAACAGGGTTCGGAGCTGCCCGGCCTCACCTCACATGCATACATGCTGACATACACACCGAAACAAAGGACACCAGCTTCTGTAATGCTTTCAAACACATACGCACAGACAATACACACAGTGACACTTCCTCCCAAAAAATACAAAAAGTCTGAAATAAAAGACTGTGCCTCACACACACACATACACGCACACACACTGTCTCTGATGGGTAGACAAACAAAGGGAGGCTTATCAGGCTGCAAGGAGAACATTAATCTGGTTCTATTGTGAGGGAGGATCAACCCAGCGGGCAATGAGTGTGTGTCGCTATGCGTGTGTGTGTGTGTGTGTGTGGGTGCAAGTGTGTCTAATCTGTCACTGAGCATCACCACAAGAGGCTGAGAATGTATTGCTGCCGCTGATGATGGCTGGAAGGGAGGAAAGGAAGATGTTGGGAGAGGAAGAGGAGGAGAAAGAGGAGGAGAATTAGGAAGAGGAGGGAGGACGAGAGAGTGAAGTTGTTGAGAAGAAGGAGAAAGAAAATGATTAATAAAAGGCAGAAAAATCAGGGGGAGAAATGGGGAGAAGAGAAGGAGGAGAGGGTATGAAATAAAGGGAAAACGGTAGAAAGGAGGATGATAAAGTGCAAGAAGAAAAGGAAAGTTGTGATAAATGGAGGAAGGGGAAGATGAGAGAAAAGGTGGGGGATTAAGAGTGGAAAAGAAATAAAACAAGTGGACGTGCTTGCGCCCTTGGTGTATGTGCCGAGATCTCTTAATTAATGTGTATTATGTTAGAATACTGTTACTGGAAATCAAGCGTTGTTTTTGTATCGCAGTTACGAGCAACTTTCAAATGTGTCACTCTGTCCAATCATATTATAACATAAATAAAGATGTTTTTCTGTTGTGTTTTCCCTGTTTGCCTAAATGGTGGTAAACAGGGAAGCAATTTATCTGCATTGTTTTCGGATGTTGCTCACACTGAGTATACCTCATCATTCCACACACATCGTGTGTATCTTTAAGGTTAACAAACATGGTGAGTGCAATTCTGTCCTCGCACTGCAACCCAATTAAACTTACACAACACATACAACATTTGAATTCCTGCTGAAACATGTAATTAGTCTCACATTCACAGGCCCATTCCCATTTCTTATTTTTACCCCTACCCCTTGTTTTCAAGTGCCCATTTGTCCCTCAAAGGAGAGTTTTAAGAGGCAGTGGTTGAAATCTTTCTCGATGAAATGGGACAATCTTTCAAGGCCTTGATAATAATAACAATAAACTTTGTTTATATGGCCCTTTTCATACAAGAAATGCAGCACAAAGTGCTTTACAATTAAGACATTATAAGCACTGAGTGCTACACATGAAAACAGACGTAATGAACATAAAACAGACAAACAAGGCAATTAAATATAAAAGGACACTTAAAAACAGTTTAAAACAAGGATTAATTGGTTCAACAGTTTTCATTTTAAAGTGGTGGTGATTTAAGATCCTAAATCTCATATAGTATTTCTTCTTGTGTCACCTTTTAGGCCCTCTGACGTCACTACCAATCAGAGCCTATAATTCCCAATGGGCAAAGACTCACCAACAGACACTGATTAACTGAAAAGAGCGTATTTTGGATTACCTCAGAACATCTTCTCAAGACTTAACCACATTGCGGGTATGCTGGGTACAGCCCACAGCTGCCACAGAATCTGCCACCCAGTTGTGGCACTGTGGATCAAATAAAACTCACCACAGTCTTTCTCCAACAAATCCACCACCCACTGATCAAAGCCAAACGACAAATCTTAAAATCGTGAAAAAATCACAAAAGTCCAGTCCTCCCTCCCAGCAGCAGTCAGAGCAGGAGATGTTAACCCCTCTACATCCAGACTGTAAGTGAATCGCGCATGCGCGGAACCGCCGCTGGCTGATCCCGACCTGGTTTACAGTCAGGGCGGGATGTAAATGTAAAATTTTCTTTGTCTAATATGAATCACTGAAAGAAGGTTCATTTGTAGTTCTAAACATATTCAGGGTGTTTTTTTTACTCAGTTTTTGTCTCTCCCACGACGTTATTCCTCTCTCCTACAGCAGCCATTACAATGACATGCATATGGAAAATTATGCAAATTGGGCGATGACATCATTTAGAGACTTCTAGTGACTTTTAGGACAGCCAATGGCTACTTTTCTTACTGAGGAGTTGACAACAGTGACAAGAGCCTGTGTAAAGTTAAGGAATAAAAAGTCTCATTGTAGCCTCATTGTTAAGGGACGCTACAGAATGAATGAATTAATGAATTACTTTATTTCGAACCAAAATAATGATATTTGCTTTTTATCTGATGAAGCATGGACACTTCTGGTTTGTTCACAACTTAATTTAGCTTCATTACCAGGTCACTAGCAGTGGTCTGGAGGCTAATTTAGCAACCTGTGCTTCAGCATACCTTGCCATTAGGCCCTGATATTAGAGGAGCGCAGAGGAGTTTAGTTAAATTTCAGGCATCATATGCCATTATGGGAGGAATGCGATATGGAAATATGTCAAAATGTGGGACGGTTATGCACAAATCAGCAAAACAAATTAAAACTAGCTACCTGCCTAGTTAGCTTCTTGCCTAGTTAGCTGCCTGCCTAGTTAGCTACCTTCCTAGTTAGCTTCTTGCGTAGTTACCTTCCTGCCTAGTTAGCTTCTTGCCTAGTTAGCTTCTTGCCTAGTTAGCTGCCTGCCTAGTTAGCCGCCTGCCTAGTTAGCTACCTTCCTAGTTAGCTTATTGTCTAGTTACCTTCCTGCCTAGTTAGCTTCTTGCCTAGTTCGCTACCTGCCTAGTTAGCTTCTTGCCTAGTTAGCTTCCTGCCTACTTAGCTACCGAGACATCAGCATACCACAAGCAATTTTTTTGTTGTAAAGGGACCTAAATACGTTGAAACAACATTAAACTAAGATAGTATGATGGTTATTGTAAGGTTTTATTTATTTTTTTTAAGATATTTTTTTGAGCATTTTAGTAATAATGATTACTCATAACATTCAGTAGGGAGTGTGCTTCTGAAAAGTATCCCTAAAACTTTACCTTCCCCCTTTATCCCAATTAGAAGTGGGACACCCTACACCTAGACCTGCGCATGCAAAACAGAGGGGTAAGGGTTAAGTGGTAGGGACAAGGTGTGTATTGGGATTGAGCCATGATCTAATAGAGTACCTCTTGATGATGTCATGGGTTAAATATTCACACAGGAACAAAAAAGACGAGGTTTGTTAAAAGATAAATATCCTCAGTATGAAAAGATTAACTGTCTTGAAGTGGCTGAGAGAAATTAAAACAAATCAAAGCACCTCAACATCTTACCTAAGATTTTTTATTCGAGAAATGTTTTGGAATAAAGCCTTCAAATGATGACCGTCCTTGTCCTGGACTGTCCTTGGCTGCAGCAGTTACATCAATTCCTGAATGGAGTAGAATTCTACTTTAAAGATTCAAAAGAAGGATTTAAATGAAAAAAAAAATCTAATCTGTATTTTTACAGTATATGTATTTTTAAGTGTGTGTTTTGACCTGTATCAGGATGTAAAGATTTTTATAGACATTTATTCGTCTAAACGTAAAACAGAATCACAATCACAATCAAAGATGTAGAACTACTCTGCCACTTTGTCATCAGTCCAAGCAGGTGGGTGCTGTGCTAATGGCAGCTCTATAGGCAAGCCTTAGGCCCCCTCGATCGTGTGATTTTTGGCTGTTCCAAACAAAAGGCGACTATTGCAAAAGAAATCTTAGTCAGAAAAGAAAATGCACAGATTCTGAAAATGTGTTTATCTTGCAGTCACAAGCATCTCCAGCCAAAAAGTACATGCTGTGCCCAAAGCTTTGTTCTCTTTGCTGGTGAAAACTATGTTTGTCAATCAAAACTCTGGTCCAACAATGTACTGTAAAACTCGTCCAAAAGCAACCAAAGACAGCCTGCAGCAACAATCCGACAGTTTCAGAGATGTGGGACAATGTGACTGTTGTGACAACTCATGTTCACCAACCAACACACCAGAACACAATCTGAAGTGATGCAGAATGCTCCTGCTAAAAATATATTAAACCCAAACTCTTAAATGTTACTGTATGTCTTACCCTTGCCATGAGCTCATCCCATCGTGTATTGAAAGCATCCAGTTTTTGCTGTATTAGTTCATCCAGAACACCTCCGTCCATCAGCGTCTGGGCGAGCTCCCGTATCTGGTTCCTGTTGTCCTCAGGGTGCCGCAGAAGAACCTCTAGACTCTGTACACACACAAGACATCATCAGTCACACCTGGCCATATAACTAGTAGTTAAAAATTCTACCGTGGTAGCTTCCATTAAGTGAAACCACAGAAAAATATGCACACAAAGTGATGTTGTTTTGTTTGAAGGTGAGTCATGATGAGGCAGCAGCAGCATATTGAAAATTATGCAGGA
This sequence comes from Epinephelus moara, assembly GCF_006386435.1. NCBI lineage: Eukaryota > Metazoa > Chordata > Actinopteri > Perciformes > Serranidae > Epinephelus > Epinephelus moara. The sequence continues at coordinate 7,369,525 of NC_065520.1, forward strand.
TAAGAGTATGAGGTGCTGACATGTAGAGGCTAAAAGAGGTCAAGCAGCCCTTGTTCGTCCGACCTCGGTGCTTAACAGCTTTTCACATCTTCTGAAATCCCCATAAAGGTCTCTTTGGCCGATGTCAGTAGAGCATTTAGCGTAGTAGAATACAGCTGAGTGGGCAGTTATTTGCATTTTGCTGCTCTGTACAAACCTAAATGAAAGAATGCATCCGTGGTCTCGAGGCTTTAAGCTTTTTGCATTGTTTAATCTCATGAAATCCCTGGATGTAACATCTAAGGCAATCTGCAAAAGCACAGTTTAAGCAAATTAATGAGTTAGGGTTAACACATAAGCCTTTTACTTTATTTCCCCGGGAAGGCCAGGAAGCCTCAGTGTCTGTAATTGCAAGATTCAACATAAATTCCATTGGATTCAAGATTTCTTTTTTTTTTTTATATCTGTGTGTCTTACATAACATCAACATCCTCAGAGAGGCCAACACACTCAATCTCTTTATCCCCTAACATAATCTCTTTCATATATGCTTTTATCTGATGAAAATCACCTTTTCCAGAAATATCTCACATCACATATTTCTTCTTAATGTTATCTCTCCCCACTGACTCCTCGAGGTATGAGAAAAAAAAACAAAAAACGTCTCTTTTCCTCCTTAAAGTGTAATTGTCCTTTCTTTGCATCTCACCCATACTTCCATCTGTTGCTATGTTAGTTTGAGAATCTGATTGTGTTCAATGATTACCATAATTTTGTAATTACTCTAGGTAATGGTAGGTCTCTAGGTAAAGTATAAATGGAAAAATGAGAATGTTTACTGGCCTTATGGCTTCACATAAACCTTGTTGGTTCTTTTAAAATAGTTTATTCTGAAATAAAGGCACAACTGCCTTTTTCGATGGAGGACAGAAGCTGCCAAAGTCAAAAATAATTAAATAAATTACTTGATAAATGAATGAAAATGCCACTGAATGTACCAAAATTAATATTAAAAATAAATGTAGGCATTATTAATGGATAAAATATTACATAAATGGATAGTTCTGTTTTACTTAACATCTTTATTAATTCCCCTATTTATTTACATTCCTATTTAGTTTTCCCTTTTATTTATGCATTTTAATTTTTTAAAAATGTATTAATGCACGTTTGCATTTATTTGATTGATTTCAAATGGGTTTTTTTTTTACATTTATCTATTCATTTTTATCTGTATTTATTTAAATAATTAATTACCTAATTATTTAATTGTATTTTATTTTGGCAGCTTTCATCCTCCACACTTTACAGCTCAATCCCGCCTTCTATTTACCTATTCATCAGTCTTCCTAATATTGGTTGTTTACTCATTTCTTTGTTCCCTCTCTATTTCCTTTTGTCTTTTTTTGTTTTTCATGTTTCCTCAACATAAGCCTTTTGGGCTCCTTGGTAGGGTGGCAGGTGTTCTTTTCGTTTTATGGTGGTGGTAGGGGTTGTATTTTGGCCAGGCTCATAGCTGAGGGAGGCCTGAGTTCTCCTAGTAATTGTTGAATTAAAAGAAGAAATCCCTGTGAAGCCCACAAGGATCAAACTCTCTCCTTGATGGTCTGGTGTCTGTTCAGAGTGGGAAACACTTTTGCCTCAAAGTGGTCAGCCTCCTCAAAATCCAGTTTTTTCAATACAACTGGGCAATCTCATGCCAAGCTGAGCCGTGAGCAACCACGATGGTTGAGCTGTGCTGGCACACTTTGAGTGTATTTGCACAACACAGCAGGGCACAGCGAACGTTGTAGAAGATGTGTTCAAGTGGTGCTGGTCCCAAACTGCATTAAGAGCCTGCTGCCTGCAGCTCTTCACCTAAAAGCTTGTCTAGGCTGCTTCTGCTTGTACTATCCCTGTCTGCAGTACTTAAAAACCAAATATGTTCTCATCTTATAATAAATTATAATCTTAATCTAAGAATAGCACCACTAACAACAAGAAAACTAGCAGTGATGGAATGTAACTTTTTACTTATGCACTATACTTAACTACAATTTTGAAGTACTTTACTTTAGCATTTTAATTTTATGCTACTTCATACACATTATGGTGTATTATTATTGATTAAACTATCTATAAATATATAAAGTGATTAGAAATAGCCCTACATTAACAGCTGCACTGTTAAAGTGATGGACACATTAATGCATCACTAATCACAATCCAATTACATCATTTAAGTATAAAGCAAAGAATCTCTGTATGTCTATTTGTCCTTCACATATCTCGAGAAATATCTGATCCAATCCACTTCACACTTGGCGGGTGTATTGCTGGGGACCCATGGATGTGCAGTGTCTAAGTTGGTAGACGGGGACACATTCAGTGACAAAAACTTTGACTAATCAAGCGGACAGCGCTCTGTGGGACTTTTATGAGTTAGCTTTAAATGTATGACTTTTACTTGTAACAAAATATTTCTATAATTAATACTTTCACCTAAGTAAAATATCTGAGAACTTCTCCCACCACTGGAACCAAGAAAAGCTCCTGCTTCCATCAGCAGTAATTTCATACAGCTCCAATATAACTGAAAGCAATCAGTAAACAGTAGAGTAAGACTGATATGATGAAAGATGAATACAGACAGACAGGGCTTACTCTCTAGTCTCAAGCACAAACACAAATGTTTACAGCCAATCAGTTTAGCGCAAGACACGGCTTTGCTTTGCGGGAGGAGACGTCCCAGGTTGGCTGCAGTCGGCCCTGCTGTCTGAGCACAACAGCTGTGCGCACTGCTGTGAGGGCGCAAGGGAAACACATAGGATCACTGATGTGATCGGCTCTGCAGGATTTAAGAAGGCTAAACTCTTAGCACAAGGGTCTGGGTGGGAGCTACGCAGGAGCACCCCTGCCTCCTGCTTTATAGAGGGGCAAAACAGAACCTGCCTCCTCCTTATCCCCCAAGTCCCATTTTGACACATTTTACATCATAAAAACTTCTTGCATTTTCTCTGCAATGTAAAACTTGTGCACTGCATGCATGTTCACTTCATTTCTCCTTCTCTTCATACTCACATCCAGCGCCTCCTGCAGCTCCTCTGCGCCTCCTTGAAGGTTTTCCGTCTCATCCAGTTTCTGCTCCAACTGGTCCAGGAAGGCATTCTCCTGCTCCAGGTAGGAGAGCAACTCACACCAGCACGCCCACACCTCCTACAAAACACACACATATACAACACAATCACCAGGAGGTACAGACAGAGATGAAGAGGAACTGATTGATAAAAAACAAACAAACAAACAACAACAAAGACAGCTGGACATCAGCAGGAAAAGACAAACCGTGAGAGAGATAGAGAGTCTTCAACCATGAAGTTGAATTACCAAGAATGCCAAGACGCAGAGGTAATTATGTCTCAAGAAAATGAGGCACAAAGGAGAGTGGAAAGACAGGGAGGAGACTCACGTCAAGGGAACACAAAGAGAGAAGAAGAGAGAGACAAGGATAGGTAGCAGCAGAAAACTATAGATGCCACTTTCTCGTGGTGTTTGGTTTTTTTTTATTCACGTATTCAGCTTTGGCGCAGGCTGTCATAGCAGCATCTGTTCAACATCAACATGTTTGATTAGTTTGTTTCTGCCTGCAAATTAGCAACAGTTGCCTCTGTCTGGCTGAAAAGATTGAATTGGCTTCCCGGGATGTAAAATGGAGCTAAATCTGGAAATATGTTCAACAAAAGAAAGCAGATTTCACACAAACACATAAAAAGCAAATTGTAAAGGCGTTAGCCAACATTGTAATGCACCAGCTGATGGCTGTAAGACATCGTTGGTAGCAGCATGTAGTGTATAGCATCAACAAGTGGACAGACATTTTGACAGCAGCTTTTCATGAAGCCAAAAGCTTAAAAGAGAAACCCACTTGTGCTCACACTGCCCGAACAGGCTTCTTTCGCAGACGGGACAATGTCTGGATGTCAGGCCTTATTTCAATTATTATTATTATTTTTAACAGGGGGCTCTTTTCCTTTTCTTGCTCTGTGTCATGTGCCTTCTGAAAGGGTGTTCCTTGCCCGAAATGTTTCACCCATCATTCATCAGAAACATGTCGTCAGATATTACAACTATAAAAAATTAAGTATCTGTTAATGGGAGGGTGTGAGGGTAAAAAAAAGACTCAGTAGTAGAGAGGAGAAGAATTAAAATAAGATTAGATCACTAAATATAACCCAGGCTTCTGCAGAAAATCTGATGTACTGTGAGTAAAAATGTTGCCTAACTTTGAAGCATTATTATATTGTCATATAACACCAATATCTTCACTCTAGTTTTATTTGGTAGCCTGCCTAACATTAACTCCCCACCTCCTCACGTTCAGCTTCACCAGACATACCTGGTGCTTCTTCATACTTTTTTTTTTTTTTAGCCAGAAACTTGCCCCTCTGCTCCTCGAATTTCAGCTGCACAATTTTCACAATATCTGCTGGGGGCATCACATGACAAGGTGAAATGTGTTTCAGAGACAGCAATAAATTTATCATGTAATACATATGTGTGACTCCAGGGTGTCTACAGATATCAGACACTTAAACTAAATGCTTTTTGAGACCTTTTCAAGATCATTTTAACATTTCAAGGCTGAAATTTAAGATTGATTTTTAGACAAATGATCTTTTTGTTATTCAAGTATTGCAGGTAAGTATAAAGGTAGGAAATGTCAATGTGGTCCTGTGCAGAGGTGGGTTTTATTTAGGAATATGGTTATTAGAGTGAGTTAAATCAATCTACACTTTGCCAACAGGAAAGGGCAAGTGTGAAGTAAAATGACAATATTAGGTTAAGTGGTAGGTTAAAAGATTTGTAGCATTAAAAATGTGGACTTCTACACAGCAGACCTTGACTCATTTTGACAAAAAGAAATTAAAAGATGGATAAATGAAATTAGATAAAGTGTTATAATTCACAAATTCACATTTAGGACTATTTAATGACTGTTGAGGCCTAATATTTATATAACTGAACTGAAGACATTTTAAGACTTTGAGAACCTCCAGACACCTGAATGGTCAGTGATAAAAGTCAGTAAGTAAATTGCTGTTCTTGATCATTTAAGGGTCAACCATAAACCTTTCTATGGACCCCCCCTCCAGGACGTGGGCTGGAGTCATCTGTACCCTGTACACCATGATAATAGCTTGGAAATACCTGCAGCCATCACACAGCAGCAAGAACAATACGAGCAACTCCAAATAAGAGGCACTGTGCAGAACATTTTGTGGACATCACAGAGCTGCAGTAACTTTATGTATTATTCTAATCTAATGGTAACTGAGCTTCAGACAGGGAAGATTTTCTCCAGTAAACACATTTGAAACATTGCAGCCATCCTTAGGATGAGCCCTGAGCTCCATCTGAGTATTTATGGGTGGACTGACTCTTTTTACAGTATCGATTCCTTTGAGTTGATTCATGTAAACAGATCAAAACTTTCTTGCTTTGACACTTTTTGCAATGTCTTTTTGATGTTCATGACACTTTGTTGTAGTACAAGCACGTTTGACTCTAGTGCTGCCCGCCCCACAAAACTTCTCAATACATTCTCAGTCATCATGTATAAGTTTACATTCATAAATATTCAATTTAATGCACTGATTCAGCATTTAGCTTTTATCTAGGTGGGCTATGTAAGCTTACTATGATGTTACACAAATGCTACTGACCAACAATCTGTCCATCTTTGAGGTGCAAGTTATATCTTAAATAATAATAATCTTAAAAATTAGTTTCCAGTCATACGTCATGGCTCACCTGATCAGTTTCTTTTGCTTGACACTATCAAGGTGTGTTTAAGTGCTCTGAGCAGAGAAAATACAACACATCTTCTTTGTAGCGGTAATATTGTTTACAACTTAAAGCTCATGAACACACCAAAGTCGGAAGAACGGCCATCTGAGGAGTACATAATACACCATTTGCTTTTGCTGAAACTAAAAAAACTTTACATAATAAGTACTTTAATAAAGTCTCGGTCTATTCAAAGACACACAAATTATTAAAAGACAAAAAATCCCATGACAGTGGTACCTGGCCATACAGATAGCTTTCAGATATCCGCCTCTGCGATTTCTGCCTCCAAACCATAGAATATACTGTCTATGCTTTTCACAGGGAATATTTTCTGCTAACATGTATTTATCCAGCTTGTATCTCCATCATATTTATCACCTCCAGCCTGAACATTAAACATTAAAACGTTGAGCATTCATTCAAATTGACTTGTTTTTGATAACGCTTACAATTTGAAGGTCACGAGGTAACATCTAAAATGCAAGAAAAAGAGCCTGAAACGGTGTTGCTTGGCTGATCTCGTTTACCCTCAGCTCATCTATAATAAACTATGTGCACTCACACAGTCATCTACCCACATACACAACAACATGCCCTGCAGAGCTGGCACTGATGTATGTATGCACTACGGCCTTGACACATCATGTAAGGGTGTTTTTACCTTGGGCACACACACACACACACAAACACACCCTCCCATCCTTTCCCCCTTTTAATAGTTTGTCATGCCGAGGTTATCCATTAACACTTCTAAATGAGCAGAGAGAGTTTGTACCTCCAGAGTTTTACATTTCCCATCCAGCCGGCTACACAGGCGCTGGTAGTTGGCCGTCAGCACGTCCAATTCAGACCGCAAGGCATCATGGGCAGTGGGTGGGGCTTTGGCGATGAAACTGTTGACACTGTCAGTCAGGAGTTTGACCTTTAACTCCTTGGAGTGGACCTCTTCCTGGGCCCTCTGATGGAGAGACAGAGTAAATGAGTTGAACAGGAGACACTTTAGCATCTCAGTTGATTTAGTTTGTGAGTATGAACAAGTCTCGTCATGTCAATAAAAATCCTAAAAGTGAAAGTGGACAGTGAAAGAAAAGAGATACAGGTGGCAAGAGATAAAGAGCAAGAGGAACAGAAAGAAAGAGTAAGAGAGGGTGTAATGGATGGAGGGATGGATGCACAAACAAATGAATCAATGTATCTTCTGTTGACAAAGCCACCGAGTGTAAAGAGACAGAGAGAGACGGAGCGAGCAAGTAAGCCAACGAATCAATGAATGAAGGAGTGTAGCTAATACTTTCCCAAACGAGGGAGGGAGGGAGCAGGAGACGGGGGGATTAAGAGAATAAGCGAGCGAACGGATTCACGAATGGAGTTTCCTTTAAGCTCAGAGTAGAAAGGGGGAGTTGAGGAAAGGAAGAGGAGGTGAAAGGAGGGAGGAGTGGGAGGGGGGAGATTAGCGAGAGCAAGCAGAGTGAAATCAATTTTTAATTTTCAACTCGACTCTCAAGCAAAGTTTTTCAGGCACACGGGTGAATGGAAGGGGACTACTACTGCCAAAGCTTTTTGGGTATATCACAAAGCAAATAAATTTACATCACAAACACATTGCATTAAAGTTATGAAAGCTCAAAAATGTACAGCGTTGAATAGGAGAATTGATGCAATTTTATACAAAATTGAAGAGCGGAGGGAACGAGAGTGGAGAGGGGGTTTGAAAAAACAGATTCGAAGCAGTGAGCGAGGGGAGGAGATAAAGAGAGGGCCAAAAAAAGAAAGAAAGAGAGCTGGTTTTCAACTTCAACAATGACAAGAGAGGCAGCAGACGGGGGCGTTATCGACCTGGAATTAACCGGGATCAGAAGAGAGTGACAGAGCAAAGCAGCTGCATAAAGTTGGTCAGATGTGGGCCTCTGCTGTGAATATAGAGAAGACCAAGATCATGATTTTAATGAATAGGCCCACATGTCAGGGAAATCCAAACAGGGCTCCACCAAACTCTACATATTCAGAACTACAGCTAAGATACACAGGCAATTTAAATGAGGATATGGATGACCCTGGCGAAAAAGAAAAGACGACTGTCCAAGCCATGAAACCATGCAGACCTTTTCAAACCTGGCAGACAATATTCAGTTCAATAGGGGACTGTATGAAAAGTATTCTAAATTATTATTCTGCCAGTTTAAAAGAGTAAGGGCTGCCAGAAAGCCAAAATACAAGAAAAAGTACACAGGTGTAAAAATGGACAAATATTCAGTGAGACAAATATCAGTATAAAGCAGTTCAGGGTTGAAGAGAAACTATTTCACTTTTTGTAGAGACAGTGAAGTGTCAACGGGTCCTTGGTGGAGCAGGTGGAAAGTTTCAAGTACCTTGATGTCCACATCACTGAGGGTCTGACCTGGACGCTGCATACTGAATCAGTGATGAGAAAGGCAAGGCAGAGGGTGTTTCACCCCAGACTGGGAGTGTGGTGCTGCTGGAGCACACTGAAACGACGCTTGTAAGGACACAGAATAATCTGGTTGAAATTCATATAGTGTTTAATTGTTTCAAGAGCTTGAAGATCCAATTATTACTAAAGTGTGTGTCATGCAAGAAAGACAATAAAAACAAATGGAGGCAATGGAGTGGTTTGTTGCCATATTGACATTTAAGTTGTGTTGACTGATTCATGACGTCAATTCATGCATTGAGTTATGTACTATAAAGTTGCCGGTAGTTGCCGGCAGTAGACTTTGAGCAGCAAAGTGAATCAAATTATTTTTTTATCAGTCTTCAGCCAGCTGTTAACTAGTAAAGATGAAAAGGCAGCAACACATCCTTTCATTTTATCGTTACAGTCGACTACTGTATGTAAACTTGCCACCGTAGGAACAGTGATCATAACGTTAAAAAAAAAAAAAAAAGCCACAAAAATAAGGCCAGGAGAATCATTAAAGATCCCAGCCACAGGGATAACTGCCTTTTCTCCCTGCCAAGGTCGGGAAGAAGGAACCGAATATACCAAGCCAGTGCTAAGAGGCTCAGGACGAGCTTCTATCCTCAGCCACTTGGATCCTAAATGAAGATGCTGCCAAGGTCTGCCCAATCACACACATATATACATTGAAGAGATTGATGGGAAAACATTTCACTGTAAATGTGTCTCATGATTTCATGTGAAAGGTAAATTGCTTGACTGGTTGACTGAATGAGAAAGCAAAAAAGTAAAGGATAGAGGACTTGACTACCTGGTGGCGGGTGAATGCTTGCTGAAGTGCTCAAGATTTTGGTATTGGTACTGACCCATATCAGTTTTGCCACAAGTGAAGGGGATAGCAATGTACTGCATGTTCTGTTCACGCACACACCTTGAGCTCCTCCACGGCCTTGCGAAGCTCTTCAGGTGTCTTGTATGTGAAATCTCTCTCCAGGTAGTCTTCCTCTGCCTGGTTGATCCATTCTTGCATCTCCTGCATTTCCTTCCTCAGAGCCATGGTCTTATCAAGGCCGCCTTTCAGAGCGGACTTCTTAGCGTAGGCCTAGACAGAGGAGAAAAACCCACATAGCAACGCAAACACTCGAGGTTACATGTACACATTAAAGCAGGAAAAAACATCCTCTGGATGAAGGTTACACACCTGTTTGCAGACCATCTCCCACTGGCCGTTGAGTTCGTCTAGTTCTTTCTGGATGTGGATGGCAAACGGTGGCTCAGCCTCTTTCTTTAGGTACAGACCCACTTCATTGATGCCGTTGACACTGGGTTGGATGGTGTGGATGTCGTTCACCAGAGCCTGGCCAATCACAGTGCAGGACGGAGGTTATGCAGGTGAAATTATTACCATCATAATTCCAGTCTTATTGAGAAACCTTTAATTTCTTTACAAGTAGTCATGAAAAAAGTCATGAAAAAAAGGTGCTTGCTCAGTTTCAATTGCCTTTTTACTTCACTGAGAGATATTTTACAGACTCTGGGATATTTTATGAATTCCCTGAGGCATTTTTATTCCAAGAAATTTCTGAGAGAAAAAAAGTAACTTCATGGTGAGAAGCAATAGTTTAATGTCAAGTAATGTCAAGATGCATGGTTTCCTTACTGTGCATTGCTCTAACTGTTTCTCCAGAGCTTCAGAGTCTCCCAGAGCCGGCCATTCCTCATTCAGAAACACATCCACATCTGCCATCCACTTCTTTAAAGTCTTTACATCATTCTGGCCAACAGAAAAGAAATGGGTATTAAAATAAAGATATGTCCACGAGCAGATCTAGCAACGTATCGTACTCCCTGTGATCAGTCGCACCTCAAACTGCATCAGTTTGGCCATGAGCTCCTGTATTCTCTGGGCGTTGTCTGCCAGCGTGGTGCCGAGTCTTCTCCAACGCGCCATGACGGCATCCATTTCTATGCGATACCTGCAGAAAATCAAAGAGGCTTATTGGCTTGCGTCTTCATTCCTACTACGCTGTTTAGAATGCTAATAAAAATGAATATAAGGAAAAGTGGAACAGCTCTCCCTTGTGCCAGGACTTTTTCAAAGTTTTCCTCCAGTGGCGGACTTGTTTGACCATGAGAACACAGCCTCCCTCTTTAATTTCTCTAATCACCTCCTTGAGAAGCTCGTCCTTGCAATATTTTAGCATACCCAAAAAGCCTGTTGATATCCGTCTTTCATGAAGTTTAAAAGTAGGTGTGTTTCTCCTTCAGACCAGAAATGTGGGCTTTTCTTTTGGGCATGCATTTCTACCTCAGCCTTGCAAACAGTTGGTTTGCGTACAACACATTCATGTCAAAGCACAGAGGCAAGAGGCAGTGTTTCCCTCAATGTGGTAAAATCCCCAGTTAAGACATATATTCTGAATTTGCTGTATACATGTCCAAAGAATGCTCCCAAAACCGAAATACTACCAGCATATCCCACATGTCCAATGCACCAAATTCCTTCTTGTGTCAAACTTTCCTTCAGTGGATTACATAGCACTCTGTTATTTTCCATGTCTCACTTTTGGCTGATGTCTGGTGGAGCTTTCTGGAAGACCTGCTCCACAGCTGATGTTAGGTAGTCCACCTCCCCCTGGTGTTCAGCCAGAGCCACCTGGAGGTTCTGCAGGGGTGAAAAAGAGACATGGTGGAAAAAAGGCAGAGGCAGGGTGGATGGTTGGGTAGAAGGATATAGAGAGAAGACATAAGTCAGAAGAGCTCTTTTGGCCACTTTGCCTGACAGGTGGAGGTTGTGTACACAGTGGGAGGAGGTCCAGATGTAGAAAGTAGGGTGCTGAGTCGGGCCAAGACTAAATAAACGGATAAATACATAAAAAATGGAGCGTTTGCTGCAATAGGAGGAGATCCAGATGTAAAATAGATTCTATTCTCCTGACTTTGTGTGTGTGAGGATCTATGAAAAGCAGGGGAAATAGCAGAGTGAGGGATGACGAGCATGAGAGGTTACGGGGCTGCCACTGTTAACATTTTGTAACGAAAGCCTTTTCACACTATTTGATTTTGCTTACCCTGCTGTGCAGGATGAATTACAAGTGGATAGGTGAGGGAATTCCTGGTGAACTTTAGGTGGGTTGCAGTGGAAGATTTGGGGCAAGAGGCTTAGTTTAGCTTAGTTCAAGCACAGCCCCTGGACAGGACATCCGTCAGTTACTATGGCTTACCCACAATCCTTCTGCTGCAACACTGAATCCCAAGCAGGGAGGCATTAGAGACTATTTTTGCTCAAAGTTCTGGCTTTTTCTTTTCTTTCCTCCCCCTCTCTCGCTCAATGATTTGTATCCAGCTCCAGTGGAGAGCAGGGAAACACATGGACGAGCCTCTTTCTGTAAACTACCACTTTCACTTCTGAGCTCTCTTATTAAAGATCCAATGGAAGGGTGAGGAGGTGATACATCACAATGCAAAATAATACAAAAATAATGCCTGTGACTCTCTTTGAACCCATGACCACCTGTTGATGGACAGCCTTCCACCCACAGGGTTGTGTAATAGGAGAGATATAATATGATATATACCATTAGACAACAGAGATATTACTATATCGCAGTCATATGTAACTCTGGTTTGATGCTGCCTCCTACTTCAATGGTGGAGGGTCTTAGGGTCATTACTGTGGTGGCATCTCAATACTGTAATGAATGTATATTGTTTTCATGCACCTTTGACCAGCTTTTGCAAAGAAATATATCCAGCAGACACTAAACAACCTGTTACACAGTCATCAAAATGCCATTCAAACAAAGGTTAAATACACAAACTGCCTTTTGAGGTTCACTGTGTGTGTTTGATTACAGTGTAAGAAATCATGGATTGTAGGGTTGTGATTTGTACTATCAATGCTCGTAATGCCAGCTGGCGTGTACTTCACAGCACCTTTACATCCAGACTGTGTCAGTCAGACAGAAGCAATACATTTGTGTTATTTCTTAACAAAGCTTGTGTCGTACTCCAGTCTCACACAAGTGTTTTGGGACTGTCTCACGCTAACTGCACATGGCTTCATGTTGATCTGAGACATGCCTGACCAAATCAATTTCTCATCCTCCTTTCACAATCCACCAGCAACCAGATAACAAACCACAATCAACCCAGGCATATTTACTTTCACTATCAGACAAAATGCTTTCAATTAATTTTTTTGTCTGTAATGGATGAAATTTGAACCGTGGCTCCAGTGTCCAAGTCTCTGGCTTTGTTGACCCAAAACACACCACAACAACAAGGCTTGGGATATATTCCCCAGCCCTATTGTGGTGTGATACTATATCGTGGTATGAGACTAGATATTGTCTGAGACTAGATATTGTGTTTTCCTGGCTTTAAAGGCTGCATTACAGTAAAGTGATGTAATTTTCTAAACTTATCAGACTGTTATAGCTGTTCAATTATTTGGCTTTACCCACTCAGTCATTCTAGCAATGTTACTGTTGATTATTTAATGTATCAAAAATCTCAATGTTAAAATATTTGGTGAAAGTACCAAGAGTCAGCCCTACAATATCGTTATTGTGCTATTTGATAAAATATATTGTGATATCTGATTTTATCCATATCGTCCAACTGTACCACACTGTCCTACCTAAGAGTTCTTCAGAATGCTACAACGTCACGCTTGACAACATTCATAATTCTTACTGCCACATATGGCCTTCTTTAAGCAAACATGAGTTATTTCAATCATTTTAGCAAATGACCAGTGCTGTTGTTTCTCTTGAGAGGACAGTCTCTACTGAGTTAGCCACCTTTTTAATATATGTTGGTCACTGCTGAAACAACATGTTGCAGTAGTTTGCTAATAGTTCTACTACATTTGTATTTGCATGGTGATTCAAGAAGATAAATTACTTTTTTGCATTTTTTTTGTATAGTAAATTACTGAAACTACAGACAATCTTATACGGAGCGCAGGAAGACACATCTAAAGTTGAGCATTCTGTCATGAGTAGTGGGGTATTTTCTTTTCTTTCCCTTTTTTCTATTATTTTTATTAGGAATTTAAAAGCACAACAACTCAAAAGAGTATCATGACACAAAGTCCCAGAGGACAGCCCTTAAAAGCATTGCTAAAAACACGTATTTCCAAAGTGGTTCTTGGTTAACTTTTCGTATGACCTGTGAATAAGTGGGCACTTTTTGCATTTAACTGCGCTTTTTTGCTGGCATGTGACTTTTCTGTACTATATTTTGTTATAATTTCAAATCTCATGTAAATTGTCAATATGATAATTTTTTTACAAAGTAGTTTGAGCTACTTTCTCGAAGTAGCTGGTTGACCAAACTATATTTTATCCTGAGGGCAGCTTTGTTGAAGTTCACCTTCTTCCAGCGTAAAGTAATTAGTAGCTTGCAAAGGTATACTTTCAAAATAGCTTCGCCAACACTGACAATCCAATCTAAATGACGGTTTAACTGGGAGAATGTGACTCTCGAAACTGCAGTCTTCAATCAATTATCCATACAATCAACCCCTACTCACTTCTCACTACATCACTACTACAAAGTCACAAATCAATCACACAATGTAATAACACCAAAATAATAAGCAGTGATTGAATGCTGCAATCAGCTCTTTAATAACTTCTCCCAGCTGCTGTTGATGATATTAATAATCATCTGTCATGTGCTTCAACCAATCAGGGCTGTTTTAATATCTGCTAGAGTTCTGTTTTCCTAACACTAGGTCAGGATTCAAACCAAGTTCCCATCCGACAGGAGCGCTCATTACTTTAATGAACAAAGTAAGTGGAGAGAAACATGCTACCGTCACCTGGGTAAAGGAGATGTTTCCAACCACACATACGTGCACACACACGCGGAAGTCTCTTTGAGTGACGAGAGGGGAAAGACTTGTGCTGGAAATTAATGACAGCTTATCAGTATGCAGAATGAATTCTTAATTATTATCTACAATCAACTTTAATTAATCTCAGGCTACAAGGCTTGATCTCCCTGCTATGCTACAAGACCATTATCAAGTTTAAAGAGGGTGCGCTCACACACACACACACACACACACACACACACACACACACACACACACACACACACACACACACACACACTTTTTCCCCTATTGTATAACCTTGACTTTAGTCAAAGATAGAAATAAACACTTTTAAAACAACATGAGTCATAAAAAAACGACCTTGTATGATTTTGACTGGAATTACGGATTAAAACTGACACAATGGAAAATGTGTATGCGTATGTACTCACCTCCGTATTGTATGCATACTGACACAAACTGCACTGGCGCTCTGTGTGTGTGTGTGTGTGTGTGTATCTGTAGGTAGATATTGTGATAAACAGAGACACTGATTTGCTCCACTGGGATTTTGCTCACCCGCCTCTCATAATTGCAGAGTTGTAGACAAACACACACCAATAGCAGACTGGCTCTGGCCTGCTCTCTGCATGTTAATGCAGATGCGAGTCTGGCTTCAGGAAATCGACGATTTTCACTGAAATTGAAATTCTATCTGCTTGTTTTTAGGCTTCTGAATGTGCAGTTTAGCTTGCTGATGGAGCTGCTGCTTTCAATGAAGACTGCTGTTAAGGATACAGGACAGCAAATATGGTGCAAGGTGTGAATGTATACTGTTTGTATAATGATAGCTTTAAAGTCTGATGAAAGAGGATCTTATGATTGTATTTTATTTACATTTTACAAAATACTGTGATGTGAACTGCACATTCTTTTTATACTTTTATACTTTGTAATGTAATTTTAACTTTGTACTATGGGCCTCAGTTCAGTCCTTGGACAATGCACATTGCTGCCCAAACTACAACTTCTAAAAATGGCACTACTCTTTCATTTTTATTCAGACATACAGTTCCTATTTCATAGTATCTTTTCATGTCTTTATTATCATTTTCCTTTTATGTCTGTTTCTGCACTATGTGTGTTACTTGTATGTGAAAACTTACTTAGCAATAAACCGGATTATTATTCTGATCCTGCGCAGCATCTTGATTTGGTAATTCACTCTTAAAACAGGACCAGAACATAATTTAGAGAGGGGCTGATCAAACATTAAACCAATGAGATATCAGTTAAGTTGAAAAATGAACTACTGAATTTACACTTAAGGTAAAAATGATGCCAAATAAAACAAGAAAATCAAACATTTGCATGACATAATGACTATAATGAGGGTTCTGTTGTTCTCCTGAAAGCGTCTACACTTCCGGTACATGTACTTAGTTGAAAGAAATGGAGCACAAACACCTCCAGCAAACCCTTAAAAGCTTGTGGCTACCCAAACTGAGCTTTCATTAAAACAGCAACAACATCCAGCAAGAACACCACAACCACATGTGGAGAAAACAACAGATGCAACAACTCTTTCACTACCTACATGGGTGGAGTATCTTCAAGTGAGGTGGTCTATGTTGTGTGTTTGGTTGGGGTAAGTATGTTTGTTTGCATATACGTATGTATGTGTGTGTGTGAGGGTGTGAATAAATAAATGGGTAAAAGGAAGAAAAAATAAAGAATCAAAGTTGTATTGGGAGATGGAGGCGAGATGGATCAGTGGGGTTACAATTTTGTAGTTTCCAAAACAAGCCTGGCCAACAGCCTGGGTCACACAGGCAGGGCAGCCCAGTCGCCAGAACAAACCACAAATACATTACATTTTTACGTTTTATATCTATCATGTCAGTGTTTTTAAAGTGTATATAAACTGACATTGTAATCGGGAAGTGGAGGGGATGGCATGTAACCTCAGTGAAACGCCTGCCAAGGTGCAGATCACTGCAGACCACTATTTGAGACCAGCAAACAACAAAACCAGTAGTGATTTTGTGAGCCATTGCTGTGTTTCCAGCAGTTTAAAGGCACCAAACATGGGTGTTTTATAGCACCCCATTGCTGTTTTTGAAGGGGGTATATAGTGATTAAAAAGCAGAAAATGTTTTTGGAGACATTGCTTCATTTCTGACTGTATTGTGAGACCAAAACCTGGTATTTTAAGCCAAAATGTTATCTTTTACTAACTATAACCGAGTAGTTTTTGTGCTCTATCTGAACAACAACATCGCTGACACGTTAAGTTTCATTACATTTGCATAAAATAATATGCAAATGTAATGTATCTGTAGTTTGCAGAAACGTATAATGCCAGGTGAGGGGAGCACTAAAAGGGGAAGTCCACCCCAGAAGTATAATTATAATATTATTTGTAATAAGTATAATAATATTACAAACAGAACTTAGGATAATATCTGTACACTGTATTGTGCCACCTAAAAAGACTCCTTTGCTATTAATACTGGGTTACATTTCAAGCAAACTTAGTTTAAAACGACCTCTCCTTTTTAAAAGGACACTCCAGCTGCCTTAATGATTCGTTCTACAAGGGTTTTATGTTTACAATGGTGATTTGGGGATGTCCTAGTGTATCAGATGCATGCAATTTACTCAGTAGGTTGTGGGTATGAATCAGACTCTTGGTTAATGGGGCATGTCATCTGTTTTCTCTCCCTTCTTTATCCTCTGCCTGCTACCTCAAAGAGCAGCAGAGAAGCATCCTTTAAAAGAGTGCTGCTTTGGCAGTTTGGCATCGCCAGTGGCCATATAACTTTACTACGCGCAGTAAAAACTGATTACAGTGTTATACAGCCCCACAGGATTAGAGAGCCAGCACCATTTTGGCACTTTATGGGAATTTGTAAATAGATCTGAGCAGCAGCGTTGTCAAGAGCACACAGAATGATACAGAGCAAATCCACCTATCAGCTGAATCACTGTTGACTCCTAGTGGATGATGGGATTAGAGTATACCCACTTAACAGCATAATTACCTCTGATTCATACCAGATGTGAGGTGCTATTATACCAACCTCTAACATTACACCATACTACATGATTCAAGCCCTGATACGTTAAAGGGACAGTTCACCCCAAAATCAAAAATATATATTTTTCCTCTTACCTGTAGTGCTGTTTATCAGTCTAGATTGTTTTTGTGTGAGTTGCTGAATGTTGGAGATATCAACTGTAGAGCTTACTGTCTTCTCTTGAGTATAATGGAAGTAAATGGTACTCAGCTTGTGGTGCTCAAAGTGCCAGAAAAATACATTTGAAAAACTCAACAGCAATGTCACTTTCCGGAGATCATGACCTGGTTACTGAAGATAATCCACAGACCTTGTTGTGAGCAGTTTCATGTAGGAACTATTGAACTGAACTACACCTGCCAACCGTATCATCACGCGTGCATCTACTCATGGACGAGAGGCTCTTGCTCGCGACGGTGCGAGACATAAACATTAATGGCAACCTCCTTGGCTGAGCTGTAACGTTAGGTAGCTCAGCAGTGCTACATGAACTAGCAGTAAATGTACACTTCCTTCTGGGCAGTGTAAGGTTGGCGAATATAGCTACATAGAAAGAAAATAGTTCCTACATAAAACTGCTCCCAACAAGGTCTGTGGATTATCTTGAGTAACCAGGTCATGATCTCCGGAAAGAGACGTTGCTGTTGAGCTTTCAAATGTATTTTTTTAGCACCATAAGCTGAGTGCCATCTAGTTCCATTATACTGGAGAGAAGGCAGACATCTCTACAGCCAATATCTCTAACACACTGCAACTCACACAGAAACAATCTACACTAATAAAAAGCACCACAGGTCAGTTGTTATGTGAGCAGTGACGGCAGTAGTTACTGTACAAGTTGAAATCAAAGTCAAAGATCTAAAGGTGGCTGGTCAGGTGGCATGTAACCGGTGAAAGTGGCTGAAGCTTCGGTGAAAGTGTAAGAAACCAAAGCAAGAAAGGTATGAAAGGGTAGAGAAAACTGAACTGATGTGTGGAAGCATTTCTCAGTTTTATTAATTAACTGTGTGCATCTAAATCTACAAAGTGCCACGCTATAGATATTATAGAGATTATTACAGAGATGAGATTATATTATATTATAGAGATTGGATAATAAAAAGAAATGTATCACTCATCTGCAGACCTAAGTGTGTGTGTGTATTTACCTGAACGTCCTTCAGTCTCTGCTCCATGATAGGATATTCTGTAACGGCCGTGGATGGGACAGCCAGCTTGGCCTCGCACTGTTGTAACCATGCCAACAGTGTTGATATGGTTTCCTTATAACGAGCCGGGGGCAAGCTCTCTAAAACTAGAGACAGACAGAGAGAGATATATGTCAGTGAGGCAGTCAGGCTATCAGTGCTGATGTGGCGCTGCAAACTGCAGAGACTTATAAAAACTGATTTATACCTTTTAATTGAGCATCCAAACATGTGGACAAATACCATCCTGAATACATATTTTCTTTTGTTCTACCTTTGTGTACAATTAAAAAGAACAAAATCCATCTTTTGCTAGGATGCACTCTATTTCAGTTTTAACTGACAGGCTGAGTTGCTGGGCTGGACTTACTGGCTTTGTCCTGAACTGGTTCTGTGCTTCCAAACACAATCATCTCTCTTCCTTGGCCATAATCAGGTTTGGGGTGCCTCATGGGTCAATTTTGGGTCCTATTTTATTTTCCCTATATATGCTTATTCTGGGTGAAATTATTAAACACCATTGAGGAACATCAAATGTTTATGCTGAGAACATACAGCTATGAGTTTCAATAATGCCCACTGACCCTGGTATGCTGCACATTTCAGCATACTGATGTTAGGGCAAGTACAGCCATTAACGGTGTGGCTGTAGACCAGTGGTGGAATGTAACTAAGTTCATTTACTAAGTACAAATTTGAGGTATTTGTACTTTACTCCACTAGATTTCAGAGGCAAGTGTTGTACTTTTTACTTCACTACATTTATCTGAGAAGATACAAATTAAGATTTTTTTTAAGGTGTTTTCTTATAAATTAACTGTCCCAACAGTAAATACAAGTGCAGCTAAAACAATTACTTGATTAATCAATTAGCCATTTGATAGCTATTTTGATAAACAGATATAACAGAGTGTGGTATAGTACTTTTACTTAAGTACAGGAACTGAATACTTCCTCCACCACTGCTGTAGATTATTTTATTGTGGTTATATTGATTTGGTTCTAGTCAGTAACGTCCTTTGTAAGTTTTGTTAAGAAAAGTGCATTGTAAATAAAATCTAGTATTATTATTATTTGAGTGAAGTTATTCATGTGAAAAATGATATTACATGCCAGGGCCCCGACACATGAAGCCAATGGTCGGCCATTGGTCAAAGTAGGGCCGTTGGTGGGCGTTACTTCATTTTTTGCGGTGTGTACTGCACTGTTGGCACCAGTCCGCCCTTGTTGGCTATTGCTGAATCATGCTGAATCAGTGTTGGAGCTGGCGGAGCCTAGCGCTAAAGGAAATCCTTCTGCTTGGCAGTTCAGCTCAGTACACGTGAAGAGCAGAGGAAGTGAAGAAAGCAAATAAGCAACTAGAGTCAAGAGGGCGTGAGATTGAAACAAACTTGTTATATTAGGTAAGATTATTTCTTTAGTCACTGAGCTCTTTAGCAGAAATGGTTCCTAATTGTTTGTGTTAGTGTTCACTTGCACACAGTGAATAAATTTTGTTCTTTCAACATCTTGTTGTGTTGTTTATGTGCTGCCTGGCTAATTAGCACCTTGAGTTCGGCCTTTGGGTCTTCTAGTTTTACTTTCGAATGACGAATACAGACGACTGCTGCCTGCTGGTACGGAGAATTATTTACTCTCATGCAAATGCAGAACATGCAAGCGAGTTGGCCACTGGCTGATGTCTTTTTTGTGTGTTTACGTGCAACTTTGCCGACGTGCCGAGACACAGACGACATGAGGTGATGCAACTGTGGGCCTTCGTTGCCAGTAGTTCTTTGATGTTGCTTTGTCGTGTCTGGGCCCTTATATTTAACATCCCTCATGAAATATCTGGAAATCAGATATTTCTATATCTAAATGTTCCACATGTGCAGTGTTGTCCTTATTTTGAATACTTTCAACTCTTACATTTACAGCAATTTATGACTTTCATATTTTATGATGTACTAACCTCACCTCGTAACCTTTGAATTCGTTCCAATAAAGGTACTCTGATTTGATCTGAAGTGACTTCGAGAAATGTGCTGACCTGACCTGATCTGACTTCCGAGGCAGAGAGAGAGGATGCCACAAAAGGAAAATGTCTCATTTAAATAAGTGCTGCATCTTTTCGAAAAAATCTTTTCTATATGCTCTCAACTGCACTTGAATTCAGCACAGTAATCTGTCTGTGTGTCCTTTACCCAGTTCATGTGTATGTTGGTAATCTCACCCCTGGCGTGGGCGAGAAAAGCGCAGTGTGTGGCACGATGGAAGAGGCTGTCTGAGTGAGTAAAAAAGTATAGTTTGTCTGGTTGGCTGTCAGCATCTTTTCTTCTCTCTCTGTCTTTTGTCCCACCCTCTACATCTTCCTCTCTCAATGTCAGTGTCATTTTCTCAGTAGCTATATTCTTTCCATTGGTCTCTACCCCACTGATATAAATAGCTATCTGCTCTCATTTTGTTTCAGCGTCTGTCTGATTTAGCTTTTCTTGTCTTGATGGCCGCAGCTTTCAGCTTCTTTTTCTATCTCATTAAGTCTCACTGTCACAGAGAGCATCTTAACACACACATGCACAGAGAGAGGAGCACTACAAATTTAACTAAATGACTCACTGTCACTAGCTGCTTACCATGACGACAGGTGAAAAGGTCTAACCAGGTGAGCACTGACTAACTGTTTACACATGAGTCACTCGTCTTATAAACCAGCTCTGAAATTGGCCTCGTGATGTGATGTGAGCGTATGTAGTGTCAAGATGACACCCACATCTCTTAAAATTAGAACCTTTGAATGACATTTTCATTTGACTTGAGAACGTAGATCGCTTGAAACTTTACTGCAAAACCTGATAGCCAGGAGGAACTGTCAGAGCCCTGCAGGTGCTCAGAGGACCTGAGGTAAATCAAAACCTAATTTTGAAAAGTATTACCTTCCAAAAAGCATTTTCCCCACAGACCTCCATTATAAAAGAGGTGTCTGTAAACTGTTGACAGGTCACCTCTGACTGCAAACTAGAACGTCTTTAGCTTCTGTTGACGCATTTCCCAGTGAAACTAAATATTTCAGCAGACGAGGAAGGGGAAAAAAGTTAGACCTCCGCTACATTGTTTTGGAAATGAAAACATGCATAGGTTTTACCCATTGACATTAAAAACACATCTCTTCCTATCTCTCTCCATACTGTTCTGTTAGCTACAACCACCTGTGTTGTATCAAAGTCTGTTTCCCTGTCGAAAAGTGTTTCTTCCTGTTAAAGTGTAGCACTCCCTTTGGTGGTTAGAGAGGGAATATGGTTCAGGTTTGGTTCAGGTTTCGGTAGGGGAAATAAATACCAATGGGTAAACAGTCATCGACACAACACCGGCAGACAGTGAAGTGAGGCTAGCTAGTCACACAAAGTCTTCGTAGTTATTGTTAAGATTTGTTTCTAGCATCACAAAATCAAAGAATGACGTAAATTCCCACATAATTGAGTCAATTTTTTTCATTTATATGGGACACAAGTTACCTGTTTTTATACTTCCTGTGAATTAAATCCAGTTAATCTCAATGTGTTTTGTATATACTCTTTTTTATCACAACTTGTTCCTGCCCCAATGTCACACAATGTTTGTTTTAGATCACTCTGTTTTTGTCACTCTGTTCCATTCAAGGTTGCTCAGTCTTAGTAAACATGTTCTGCTTCTAACCCGACCTTAAGGGTCAAATATTTCGAGGCCTTTTCGCCACCCCAGTCGCTGAACCCGTTGGCGAACCACTGCATTAAAAGGTGGACAAAGTTACACGTGTCCTGGGCCATTTCAGTGCATACCATAAAGGTTGGAATATGGGGGAATTCCAATTCCTGGCAGCTGTTTCGACCACAGGGAAGCGAGCTAGCTGTGCTAAGTCTCGGTGAGTAGCACAGATGTGTTTGCAAAGCAATGTTTAAAAAATTACTTAAATCTATTTATTCTTTTTACTTTTTTGAACACTGGCCTGATCGTGCAACTGGCCGATTGTATTTGCTGGCCCGACCAAACTTTTTACTGCCCCCAGGTCATCAGGCGATCCTTACTGTTAGGCTCTGGTTGATAATGAGCATTTTCATCTAAGCGTGCGTCCAATGGCAGAATTGTTTCTCCTCAGGAAATCTACGCTTCATTATGTTATTGTGTCCATTTGCAAATACCCATTAGATATTTTTTGGGGGGTTGTCAACATGGAGTCTGGCTTGAAGCTTTTCCTTCACTGTGAATATCTTCACTTGTCATTTCATGCATTTAGATCTCACGACGAATGTATTTAGTTGCTTCTCAGAGGCATATAAAAATGTCAGGTACATCAGGACTTTGGCCCAGCATTTAAATATGTGTTTGATGTCAGCGTAAAATCGAATAATGTGATTCCTGACAGATCTCAAAATAGAAATTCTCTTTTGTCTTGCCCTCTCTAACAGACGTCAGCGGTCAGTGTGAGCATTAATTCAGTACCGGAGCTGACAGAGATTCAGTGTTCTGCCCCGAGGATACGTCAACGAGGTGGATGTTTGTTGCAGCCAGGTCATAAAAGGCAGTCTTACCGTGCTATTGTATCGTCTTGAAAAAGGCTTTTTATAGCGAGTGTTTTAAAAATGTTTGCATTTTTGACTTTGATTCTCAGCCTAGGCAATAAAATAATGACTGTAATATAAGCACAGCATAATGAGTGATGTTTCCTGGCAGATTAATTTATTAAACAGCCGTCTACGATGCACCATGCTGTGCTGTACATTAATGCCTTGTGGAGGTAATTGGAGAGCAGATCATATGGAAACAGTACTGTATTCATTCTTGCATCTACCCACACTGTGCGACGTCGCTGTAGGCTGCAGATCTCAATGCATTTGTTCCGTTTTCAAACAACCACAGCTGTTTATGTACTAAACGTTGGGTGGTTGTTACTGTTGTGGGTAGAGACATTTGCCACTCTAAATCTGTCTGATACAGTGTGTGGGTTACAGCCGGCTGTCAAGGCTGACTTTCTGCAGCGGGAAACTGAACAGTCACTTATGTCCTCTAAATTGCTGAATCCAGAGTCCTACACAGACCTGGGAACAAATAGTACTAAAAATATACTGTTGGTTTTTCAAAGATTGAGAACTGGAACTCCACATCAATCTCAGAAAAACCAAAAGAAGTAGAAGTCCTGGTGTCATGAGAGGGCCACTGAGTGTCAGCCAAAACTAAATTAGCAGCACTTTTTTATTATAGGAGATCCACCAGTTCAGGTGGGTCTGTTTCCGTTTCAAAAATACTATTTACTGGTAGAATGGAATATGTGTGCCCTCTAAGTGGTCACCTGTGACAGCTAGGTTTAGGTTTTTGTGTACTAGTTCGTACTTTGTACATGACTCCAAAAAACAAGGTATAAATAAGGAGTGCACACTAGTAAATGATGAGTAGATGAAAATTAAACTGAGGAGTTCCCTGGCCAATCTACAGGAGTGAGATTAAAGCCAATCTGGGCATTTTTGTATTAATAGGAACTGATATTAAAGCCAGATGTTCATTCTGGGAACAAAAGCAACCTTGGGGCAGCCCCTTAGCATTGGGATTGAGCCAACCAAAAACTGTTGCATCTCTTTCTTCCTTCTTTCTTGTCATTTCTTTCTTATTGCTGTCTTAAAATGTCCAAATTATTATCATTAAAAACTACCCAGTTGCGCCCTGTAATGGGTCTACAGCATTGTGAGGAAGTGACCCATCAAGCCATACGATACAGAAACAGCAGCCAACAGCTACAATTAATGACAAGACAGCATAGATCATTGATCAATGTGAGCCACTTTGAGTTTAAAAATGGCTGTTCTGTGTCTACTTCATCGACTTTCTGAAGGTGAACCACATCGCTTGTGAAAACTTAATACTAAAGTTGAAAGGAGTCTGTCTTTTTAATTTTTTCGTCTAATCTTTCTTTGTTTTGCTATCTTACAATCTTCTGAAACACTATTTAAACTCGGTCAATAACTGCACAACAAATTTTGTTTGGAATGCAAAGTTTGTTTTTATGTGACACCTGAAACAGCTTGTTTGATAAAGTGCTCAGGCTTTTACAGATTTTTCAGAGAACTTTTATATCCATTTTGAAAACAACTCATTACTTCAAGTTTATTGTTTAACATCTCGAGGCCAGCCAATTTGCAAATCTACTGTCATTTGTCATCCAAAGATCCAAGGATTTGCCTCCAAAAGTTAAATACTTGCTGTTAAACTTTATGTATCAGTCAGAAGTGACTGATTGTGCTGTATTGAGAAAAACAACTGAAATAGCCTGGAGTCACTGCTGAATTGTCTTGGGTAATATTGCCTGTTTTTATTGTATTCTAGTCTGATTTTAAATTATATTGTATTTTAGGTTTCAGTCTAGCTTCTTCACCACATGTATCCACATGTGGCTGACAGTGTCTGGGTGGCGGGTGGTACTATAGGCTTAGTGATGTAGCGACTAAAAGGCCAGCTGGTAAACCACTGTAGCTGTCGAGCTAAAGGCTAACATGCTAGCCAGACAGGAATATGCTACAGCAAGTCAGCCAAAATCATGATCAGGGCATTTATAACTATGTGTACCAATGCAACTTGCAAATATGCCCCGCACTATTTTGATGTGATTTTTAAAATCATAACAACAGGATTAAGCGAGGACTGGCACAAGTGTGTTGCTTTGCAAGTGATGTTACAACGTCGGCTCTGCTCTGCCTGTGTCTGTCTCCAACTTAAGCAGCAGCTGGTGTGATCACAGGAATGCAAGTGACGGCTAGCTTGTTATATTGTATTCACAGGAAGTGTAAAACACGTTACCCGTGTCCCATATAAATCAAGAAACCTCACTAAATTGTGAGGGAATATTACTTTATTGTTTGATTTTGGGTTGCTGGATAATCATCTTGACAATGATTACATTTCAATGAAGGATATTTTGACTATTGAAGTCTGACAGTTGTGCACCACCTTAAAATACCTTCTTTCTAAAGACTTGTAAACATTGGTAAGTTCAGCTATGATCCCAGCAAACACCAGCAAACGTCAGAGCCAAGGTACCAAGAAGACTTTTTCTTTAGCACAACATATTGTTCTGCCTGTAAATGTTTTATTTACTATTTATATGTCTGCAAACATGCCTCTGTTGTGGAGCAGTTTAAATAGGACGGGATGTTTAAACACAGCTGATAATCTATGATTGCTTCCACCATTTTGGACTCTGGCTCCTCATTCCCTCAAAGTTGAACACTATGAAGAAGGCTTGCTCATCTGAGCAATTGTAGTGATTCTTTTGAAATTCATTATTTTACAGCAAAGTTTTGCTGTTTTAAAAGCTTTCACATTCATGTTTTGGTGGTGGGTGATTCACCATATGTCAACAGTCAAGTGTAGTGCCATAAAGGATAAAAATGGTGTCCAAAAATAAGACCTGTGTTTTGAAAAATGGAAAATCCTCAGGCTTTAAAGACTGCAGCACTTAGCTACTAAGTTCTGAAATAGAAGGGACAAAAGCAGGGGCCAGGAGGTGTAGTAAAAAAGTTCAACTCTGCACAAAATGCATTGCTGGCATTAGGTTTTTTACGGTGAATCACCATCTCTCGTCTCTCACCCAGTTGTAACTGCCTCTCTCTGGCCCTCAGATCCTCCAGGACTTTGTGGTAGTGCTCTTTGAAGGCATTGATGTCGGCGTCCAGGAAGGCTGAAGGGTCCTCCTCTCCTTCCTTCTCCTCCTTCAGAGCCTTCAGCTGCTTCTCCAGCAGGTCCACTTGAGGCTGCAAGGAGGCCAAGCGAGCGACCTCCTCCTGTTCGGACAAGATTCAGAAAACAGTCACATTATGGAAGACTGTTTTCTATGTGCCTTCATAATTGGCTAGAGTTATAGTAGTCATAATGTGCTGCATAACCCAGAACTCAGACTCGTAATGCATTATAGACGTGACCTTCATAGAAAGTATTACCCTCCATTCTAATTCAATAAAAACTGATCTGAGGAAAAGTATTGTGTTTTCATTTTTAAAGCTCCACTCCATTTGCCTTTTGCTTAATCAGTTGTATTTTACAGAAATGTTTAAATACACTCTCAACTGTTAATGAATATGAAGCCAAGCAGGAAATTGGACCAGCTCAGCAAAACCGAAATGTGAAACTTTCCCTCCTCGACTGTAGGAAGAAATCACTACTTTGTCATCACAGGAGGAGGATTGAAGACCAGAGCGTGGCTGAATGATTTTTTCTATACTTTTTAACATTTGGTTTGTGTTGAGCAAGCACCACATTAAAAAGACAAAGTGTAAGTTAGAATCATGATTTGATGTCAAACCAGTGGGTCTAAAGCAAGACAAAAATCATTTCTGGAAGTCAACCACTGATACTGTCAGCTGAAATGGTGACTATCTCTGACAGATTGTTTTAGCTGTAGCTTGTTACCTAATTAAACCATAGATTTTAATAATAACTAGATACCATACTCCAAGATGGTGCCAGTTCACTCCAGTGGAGTTGCTCCCTTGACACACATACCAAAAAAGGTTTCTAGCTTCTGGATTTACTTCTGTGGCATGGGTCCTACTGAATATGCGCAGTAGTGTTTCTCCCATCGGCCCCGCCTGCAAGTTCCTGCTTTAATCACTTTACTCAGCTTGAGTAAAGTTTCACGAATATAAAACCACCCTGGCTATACAATGGAAAGATTTATTACTGACCTTGTTTGCAGTCCGAGGTGTTCTATCAACAGTTTACAGATGTCTCTTTACAGTGTGGTCTATGGGGAACAAGCTTTTTGGGCTGCAGTGGATTTTTACGCTGCAATACCACAAGCAGCAACTAGGAAAAACTGGGCGGCTTTAAGGGGGTCTATGAGCTGATGAAAATTCCATCATGCCTCCAGCTGATATGTATTAAAACAATATACTGTGTAAAATAATGGACAAAGCCACTGACCTCACCGATTGGTTTGCGGACTCCCGTTTTGAGGCCTTGAGTTCATTGACAGGGTGGAGCTAACCCATATGCCAGTTGCTAGCTTGGTTAGCACAATGGATTTATGGCTTTAATTAACTGTGATAATGCTAGTGCTAATTTTCGTGAGCAAAAAACAGTCTTAAAACCATTAAAACACAATGTACTTACCGCAAAAACAGACTATCTGAGATCTAGAGGGTCTTTAAGTTCAACCAAACGCTGAACAAGATTATTTTAAGCGACCAAAACCTTACTTTCATGAACTGGAAACACACTAAAAATAGAGACAGCTACAATTACGTGGCCACGCTGTTAGTTACATTACTTTAAGCCTTGATAACATTTAAACAGGTGAGTTATACAAAAATGGTAGAGCAAAGTAGAGCAGACAAACTGTTAAAACCATTATCTAACTTTTTACTATTGTTTATTTCAATCCACAAACATACAGACATAAACTTCAATCCCACCCCACCTAACCACTTAAACTTGTCTGACATTTGTAGAGTTAAAATGCTATCAGCGACAGATAACACTGACATAGAGTGGCAGTATCAGTAAAACTGGCAGGAATAGACTGAGAAGGCCTGATTAAAAATATTGAGCTGCAGGGCTCTTTGTGTACCATCATTTGTAAACTACCATTATCATGAATCTTCACCAGAGCTAAACACAATGTTGTTTTAGATCAGTGTATTTAGTTCATCATTTATCAGACAACTCACATTTGCCTGAACATAGAGCCTCATCTGAATGGAGGCTGCGGTGAAACTCCCCTTGGCATTTGTGCACCGTCAATTTACATCCACTAAAAGGTCTTGTTATTGCCACTGACAGGCTCAGATTGTTATTATCAGTATCAGAAAACATTATGGAAAGTACCCCTACAGAGACAGGCATTTTTGTTAAAGAGTAAGATCCCTTTTGTTTAACCAGAAATTGCCATCACCAAACCCACCAGACTCCATCTAAATAAGGAGTAATTTACTGTAACTGGGTGTAGAACCTGCAAATTTTGACATCTAACTTTGTCAATTAAAGGCTTATTTTAACCAAAGCAGGGTTGGTGATTGTTAGAACAGTGGAAAGATGAACCAAGCTAGTTTTTGTGAGTTTTCATTTGTTTCTGTTGACTTTAAATGAAGTGTGTTTTACGATAATAAAATTAGTGTTTATTTAAATGGAGTCTAGTGGAATCAACAGAGGCAATTTTAGGGCTGTTTCTGGTTAAACAAAAAGGATCTTATTCTTTAACAAAAAGGTCTATCTTTGCAGGGATTATTTCCATAATATTGTCAGACACTAATAACAACCTGAGCCTGTTTGTGGCAAAAACAACCACCTTTAATGGATATGAACTGATGGTGCAATCGCCCATAAACATTACACTGCAGTCTGTTTCACAGCTGCCGGCTGCAGCACTCGCCTTAATACTTGTTAGTGGGATTGTTCATTATTGGTTTGCATTTTAGTAAGATTTGTTGACAATGACAAAAACACAATATGTCACCAGGCGTATACTTTAAAGCAATGAATTAACTTCAAGTAGTTTTCTTTAAACCACATAAAAAGTGTGGAGGATCAGTCCAGCTGAGCTGCCGAAAGTAGCAGGTAAGGCGGGTTAATATTCACTGAACTGTTTGGGGATGAAGGCTCTGAATGCAGCTCAGTCTTATCCCCTTGTAACACTGAGTAAGTTAACGCTCTCGCCTGGAGCCAAGAGACATACTCCTGATTCATGAATAATGTTAGAAAACACAGGCTTTTATAACCTCGATAAAATATATTTTCATAAGCTGACAGTTGGCGGCATGGTTTGCCGATGGGAAGGTTGTTTTAAAAGTTTCAGTAAATATTTTATTTTCGCTGAAGTCTCTCCTGTTTAATATAAAGATAGGAAGTCAGAAAGTATTCATGTGTGGGGGCAAGTGTGTGTTCTTCATTTGTGTCTATATGTGGGCGCACTTCTGAGGGAAACCTTGTTTGTGTGAATTTGTCTGCAGTGGAAGCCAGACATATCTCCCAAGAAAAATCGAATTTCAGCACCCCATCTCTTTTTTCCTCACAGCTTTATCTGCTCATTTCTCTTTCCTCCATCCTTTGTCCATCTTCATTCTTTTTTCTGTCTTACTTTAAAAGCTGTCTCCCTTTCTCTTATGTCTGTGGCATTTATTCCTTTCTGTTTAAAGTCCTGTCTTTCACTCTAATTATGCGTCCCCTCCTCTCATCTCTCCTTTTAGAAGTTTGTTTTTCCAAACCTGCTTGTCTCTTCTCTTCGCCTGTTGTTTAGATGTTATCGAAATGAACCTATTTGTGTGTTTCATGCAAGTCAATACTCCTGCTCTTTAAGCAGCCCACTCATTTGGACACACATTTGGTTTAAAGCAGCAGATTTCAAAGTCTGACACTCCCTCCAAATTAGAGCTTTGATCGGGCACAAAAAATCAGAACTGACCCGACATGAACTCACATAGTTTCTGCCCAAGTCCAAACCACAGCAGCATGTTAAGGTGTCTTTGTCTTCGAGTGAGCACAGTGGTCTAAAGCAATACGGCGTGCAGATGATGATCACTGCTTTGCGCTGCATGTTACATACATCTCTCCCACTGCTCGCTTTCTCTCTTTTTCCCCTTCCAGTCCAATGTAACTCTTGCCATTTATGCACATGGACTGCCAGTTTCTTGCGTCTCGTTTGCAGTGAACTGGAGTTTGTGTACGGTATTTAAGCAAATGACCCCTAATTCTAATGTTTTTCAATTTAAATCTAATCTAACTCTCAACGTTTTTCATTAGTTATAATGGGTTGATGGCCGCCCACACATTATTCATGAAACCACACAGAGGTAACGTCTGCCTAAAAATACATAAATTGATGGATAAAAATTAAAAAACTGGCACAGAGCCGATCGGATTCAAGCCTGAGGAAATCTTTATAAATTACAGCCTGGAGCAGCCTGAGCCCACCTGGTCCAAATCATGTCCAGACAGGCAGAAAATCAATTCTCTATTTCAAAATACAAGATTGGCACCATTAAAGGTACGCCAAATTACCTAATAGTGGTTCCTTTTTGCAGCGTACTTATAAACGTACAGAAAACTATTATTGGATTGCTTTAAAGAAAACTTAAAAACCTGATCATTCTCAGGCAAGTTAGGGAGTCATAAAGAGTAATTTTTAATCTGGGATTTCTAATTGGATTCATCAATATTTATTTACAAAATGTGATATCAGAAAGTGTCTCAGTGTAAGTCTCACTGAATCTAGAAATATATGACTCATCCATGTTTGTGGAGATCTGACTGAGTTATGACTCCAAGGAGTGTAATTTTTGACACAAATTCACCTGTCATCTCTCCCCTCACACCTCCCTCTGCACCTCTCCCATGCTCCCTTGGGGAGGATGCCACCTCACAGTTAGCTGAGAAGATCAATACCATGATTGATCCTCATATCTGTGCAAAGTTAGAGCCAGGAGACAATTAGCTCAACCTAACATAACAATGGAAACAGACAAAAACAGCTGGCCTGTTTCTGTCCAAAGTTATGTCTGGTTTGTCTGATGTGTACACCAATAGAAAAGTATTAATGAAAAGTTGTTGTTTTAGGTCAACTTTGGACAGCGCCAGTCGAGCTCTCCCCCCTTGCTTTAGCTAAGCTACGTGTGGTACTTGTAGAGACAATATTTTGGAGGGATAATTCTGCTGTTTCTAACAAAAGTGGTAACACATCACTGGCTGTACTTTCTGTAGGAGTGGGGGAAGTGTTCAAAGAACAAATTGGAAAATAGGGAAGAAGTACACTTCATTTAATCTGTGTTGGAATTAATAAATAACTCAAAAATACTTACAGAAAATTGCTGTGACAAACAGATGCATGAAAAGAAACAGAAATTCAAACAAGCCAAATAAATAAAGATGCTGTATAAATAACAAATGAAAACACAAAAAATGGAACAACAAATGGACTTCAACAAAAACAGTTTGACAAAATGAAATGTTCGCGTGATGTTAATCAGTGTGGGTCTGAGCAGAGAGTAATGGATCATCCTGGAGACAGTTTGGTCTCGTGATTTCACTCACCCGGCAGCGGTCCAGTTGTACTTTGAGTGGCTCTGGTTCTGATGCTGGAGGCGCCTGGACTTTGAGCCAGTTCTCACTGCTGTCCACAGCCTGCTCACACTGCTCATACAAGCTGTAGAAGGCCAGCACCTGCAGGACACACACACACACACACACACACACACACACACACACACACACACACACATTTTGAATGAAGGTGATAAAAAAGCCTCCACTCAATTCCCACAAAGACACAAGCAAACACCCACACAACATCTGTCTTGTTTCATGAAAACTCTTTCCTAGTTTGCAGTAGAGCTGCATGATGAGTGTGAATGAAACTCTCTCCACACCTGTGATAACCTGAGAGTGAGTCATATCACATTGCAGTTCTAACTCTGTACCTGGGTAGCAATTTTGATACTTAAAATCTTTGTATATAGTAAATCAGTGCTATTCACCTGCCTCAAGGACACCTCCAGGGGTATTTAAGGCCCACCGTTAAAGCATCATGTCCACATTACAAGAAACATTTCCTGAATTACTGATATCACATAAATAATACATATATGATAATAGCATGTAAATAATCCAGCTTCCCTTTAATCACTTCTGTTTCTTTTCCGTCTTGCTTTGTCTCCCTCCCCCAACACCATCTGCTTGCCTTTTCACTATCCATTAAGTGTAATTGCTCTTTTTGTACAATTTTGTTCAGTTATGGTGACGGACTCTCTCTCTGCCACCCTACGCTCATATTTTGAGTGAAATCCATTTGCCAAAAAGAGAAACAAGAAACAAAGTTAAAGCTACATTTGGTAACTTTTATGACAATAACTCTTTGTCATATTTGCTGAAGCTGTCGCTACATCCACACAGCAGCACATGAGACAGATAATCAGTAAAAAGATTAATGTTCCTCCTCCTCCTGGTGCTCCTAATGTCATTTGCAAGAATTCACCGCAGCCGGGGGAAAACAATCTGAGCTGAGGAGTCTCTAACGCAGCTGTCAATCATATCGATCACCTCTTGTGAAACTAGGCAGCGCTGATTAAATATGAATCAGGATTCTGTTACAGCATTGCCTATTCCTCAACTCAAATGTTTTCAGAAACATATTTCAGTGTACTGTTTAGCTGTAAAATGAGAAAGTTTGCTCTGGCCAGTGGGTGGTGCTTCATTTTCCTGACTTCTTCCAACAGACTTCTTCTTTTTGGCAGCTGGGTCACAAACTTTGTCATTTTACAGCTAAACAGTACACTAAAATATGTTTCTGGAACATATTCAAGGCAAGAAATAGGCAATGTAGTAACAGAATCTTGATTCATATCTAATCAGTGCTGCTGACAGTTTGGCTGCATATCATGAGCCATGATTGACTTCTTGGCTTTGACTGGTAGTTTTCATTCATGTGCAGTAAGGCCATTAGAAGCACTGACAGAAGGCAGAGGAACATTTTTCACAGACTATCTTTCTCATTTAGTGTGGGGTGAATATAGTTACATTTTCACAAATATGACAAAAAGTTATTTCTTTTAAGAGTAACCGACCAGCTTTCAGGATGAATTTGACAATATTTTGTGTTTTAAATTTTCTACACCTATTGCGGTAATATCGTTACTATAAACTCTTTTGGCAATTAGACAATAAGTCATTTAAAATAAAGGAAATCTTCACCAATTTTACACATAAGGATCACTTTAGTAGTCCTGTTGAGTGCTGTGCAGCTTGTGAAAACAGTATCATATCTCCTATTGAGCTTGATACATAGTGGGGATGAAACAGAATATTTCATACTGTGCAGCACATATTTGGATGATTCTTTCTTAAATCTGTCTCGAACAGGTCCCTCAACATCATGGAAATGCGATGTTACATGCTGGAGTATGGCTTTAAAATGCTGTTGTTTTTGTTGTTCAGTCATTTGTCATTGTCATGAAAATCCCATAAAGCTGAATTTGTTCTTGCAGGTGTCCATTTACAAGCTGTTCAAGGGATTTTTGTCACTTTCTGGAGTGGTATATTTGCCAAAGACAAGGTGCTACGAACATCAACTTATATCATACTGAACTGGGTGAGTGAAGCTGGTTTACAGCAGGCAACTGTGGTTAAAAGTAAAGAAAAGAAAAAAACAACAGGGGTGGACGTGTGTGTACGTGTGTACCTTTGTCTGATAAGCCAGCCATGCCAACCTTTCTGCCAACAGGGCACAGAATCCCACCCAGCGCTGGTTCAGCTGATCCGCTGCCTGGGCAATGTCATCAGCACGACTCCCCTCTGGAGGGGGCAGACAGAGAAAAAGGGCCGGCTGTCACACACACATACACACACAGTGATACATGCTTCATAGTTCACATGAGCACGACTGGCCTCTCTGTTGGGGACAGACATGAATACACACACACTTCATGCGCACAAAATGTGGTGAAAGTCATCTGTAGGAGAGATGAGGCGAGCCATCAATATTCTGCACAAAATAAGAGCTCCAGAAACTGATTATCTGCCTGCCCACTGAACACAGGGGCACATACACACATCTCGCTGTGCATTCACGCTCAGCGCCAACATTTTTTTTATGTAAATGGCCAATTTAAAGTGCACGTAAAAGTCCGATGCCCGGGAAATGAAAACCTCCATGAGGTTCCAGGAGGGAAAAATCAATGCTAAAGTTGTACAAAGATGAATTCACGCTCCTGCCTCTAAAAGGGCAAAATGAAGCCCATGGGCTGGATGATAATTGAACCTGCAAGGCACCGTCCTGGCTCGCATGACTCAAGATTGCTTCTTCTTCTTCCTGTAATCGCACCTCCATTAGGTTCCATTTAGATTTACATGTCAAGCGTTTGGCTGATGCTGGTTTCCAGCACAGGTTACTATAAATACAGCAGCATAGGCTTAATGCTAGACAAGTGGCATTACATGTGACTCATTTCCTCCTGTTTGAATAACGTTTGGTAAATAAATAATAAATCATATAATGGTTTGACATTTTGTAAAACATGCTTATTTGATTTCTTGCTGAGTGTTGAATAAGTAGATCATTAACTACTCTCATGTCTGTATGGTAAACAGCCAGCAGCCAATTATCTTGGCTTAGCATAACAACTGGAAGCAGAAGCAATCAGCCAGCCTGGCTCTGTAACATCTCATTTCTTTAAATTGTATGTATATGCTAGAGCTTTATATTGAACAGACAGATTTGAGATTGGTATCGAACTTCTTATCTTCACTCACAAATAATGTGAGTGAGCGCATTTCTCAAAATCTCTAACCAGGGCCATAATCACCATTTTCAGTCTACACCCTCTGTGACACAACCCATGAGGGGGGTCTGGTTGGGATTCCCCCAATATGACACAGCTAAACCATTTTCGAGCATTTTGACACAAAAATCTTTGTGTGTGAGATTGGGGGGGGGTCAGCATATGATTGGAGGCAACACAAGAAAGTAGGGATGCACCGAATATTTGGTAACCGAATATATTCGGCCGAATATTGCAAAAAAACACACATTCGGTATTCGGTGGAATAAGTGAAAAGCAAGGCCGAATAATAGCGGCGTGTTTTGATAACGCAATCAAACAGCGTGCGGTGACGGACGGAGTAAAATGTCGGCAGTGTGGCGATATTTTACTCCGTCCGTCACCGCACTCGCATTTGCGACTAAAAATAGTTTTGTGCGGGCAAAATAAATCATTCAGCACGCTGTGTGAGTACAGATTTCAACCAGCAGCAGAAACGAAACGGCGAATCCCGCCGGTTGTGGGTTGAACGGGGGTCACAGACACGGACAGGAATACGTATTCCTGTCAAATACGGCGGCGCATGATAACGGCTTACCGGCGACGGAGAAGTCCGGCTCCAGGTGAATAACTTGTTGTCATGACTGCCCAAAAGTACCTGAACAGCCGAGCCATGGCGGCACACAGTATGTGGCGTATAAGAGGAGAAACGAGCCGTTCACATTTCTCTCTTTTAGTCTTTCAGTGGCAGGTAACAGCCCACAAACCTCACCGCACTTTAGGGACTGTTCTTTACTTATGAAGGGACTTGTCAGGGGAGGAGGGTGGCTGGTTGATTTTTTATTTCATTTATTTATTTTATTTTGATCCCCCCTATGTTAATCACTCATTGATTTTGTTTTTCAAGTATGAATAAGTCAATAAGTAATTTATTCCATTGAAATATCATTGATGTATTATAGAAAAGTGATTTATCTTTTTATAAATGACAAAAGGCACATCTGCCTCATTTTTGTTGTGGTATCCTGATCCTACTCAGAACCATGATACTTTCACTGGTATCGTACCGTGGGTCCCAATTTTGGTACCGTGACAACACTAGTCTGGAGGGGGTTCATCTGCAAAAACTAATGAAAAACTAAAAAACGGCATTCGGTATTCGGTACTCGGTATTCGGCCAAGCGTTTAATATTATTCGGCTTCGGCCACAAATTTTCATTTCGGTGCATCCCTACAAGAAAGTGCCCCCACCATGACTCTCTGACCTTTTAATGCCTTTTCTTTTTTTTAATTAAAACACTATCACATTACAAAAACTGTAACAGCTGGCAATGATGTAGCCTGCAGGGATGACATTTTTTTGGGTGGCCAACTTCAACGACTACATCGAGTTGGGTCTCTCACAAAACACATATGGTATTTCCCTGGTGAATTTTGGATTACTGCAGAAAAAAACTGTGAAAACAAAACTGCCACATTTTGTTCAATGAGATAACACATTCACATTCATGATTTCTCAAGTGTAAATGCAATGGCCCAAAGTAAAAAGTTAATGTTAGGCTGTAAATGAAGTGCACCACAGTCACATATCTGGGCGTCGCCACTACAACAAGGCTGTAAAGCCGTGTTCGATGACGTTATGTAATCTCATTTAGCTACTTGTTAGCAGACGCCTGTTTTTAAGACACATAAATGATCAAAAATCTCTCAAGCTGGTGCTAACCCCAGACCTTATTTCAGGCATCTAACCATTCCCATTCCGAAAACCCACCGACTTCAAGACGAGGGAACCACAGGTGCAAAAATGCTAACTCATTTATGGGCTTTGGGACTCCTGCACCACTCCATGCTAACTTCTAATGAGGTGATGTTTTTGGAGCTTTATTCATGAGCTTCATCAAAGTTCGGCCTGGGTTTAACCACATTATTTCACATATTAACATTTCTTTTAGCCATATTACATTAAAACACATTATAGAGTAAATATAGCACATTACATCGTATTTATTTATGATATTATTTGCACACAAAAGCATTATTTTTTTCTTTCTCCCTCACTTCCAAGCACACAGAGACTCACACACACACACACACACACACCATTCAGTAAGTTGGGGGATGTTCTGGCATGTTCTGTTTGGATTGTGGTTAAAGCACTAAAAGTGAAAAGTATAAACTGAGTGCTTTTCTGCTTTCAGAAGCCCCAACAATTGCACAAGGACAGAGGAGAGGACGGAACGAGAAGAAACATCTCTCTCTTTCTGTCTGTTCCTCTCTCTATCAGTGTTTCTATGGAGACAAGGAGAGAGGGTGGGACAGGTGGAGGCGTTGCCATGGGGACAGACAGGGTATGTGCGTGCGTGTGTGTGTATGCATGTGAATGAAGTGTGTGTGAGTGTGCGAGTGCACGTTACCCTGCTCGACCAGGGTCTGCGCTGTGCGCGTTGCTTCCTGAAGCTTTCGGTACTTCTCTGGCCGCTCTCTCTCTATCGCCTATGGCAAAGAGAAAGAGAGGTAGAGGGAGAGTGATGGGGCAGAGGAAGATAAAGGAAGTTAAAGGACAAGAGACAGACAAGGAGAGGCAGCAAGACAAAAAGAACAACAGGCTGACAGCAAGAGAATTATTATTTATTTCAAGGAAAGATTCAAGAATCTCAAGAATCAATGTCAAATTCAACAGATTGTTACTCTCCAAGAAAACAAGCTCCTGCAGCTTCCATCAACCTCTGACCCTATTCTGCTGCAACATTAGGACAACCTGAGCATGTCTGGTATGTTTTTGGCAAGCAGTGAAAAGGTCTGAGGTGAACAGATTGGTCCTTGATCACTTAATAGCATTATTCTGAAAAGTTAAAGATTTTCGTGGGAAATGGTTTGTACTATGTGAAAAGGAAAAGTTCAACACTTTCAGCAATAACCTTTTCAAATTCTTATGTAAAGGATGAGTAGAAAAAACATTTAGGGAGTTAAAATTTCCTGTAAGCTAACACCAAAGCTCAAATGGTAAATTCATTGTTCAAATGCTCTGAACATAAAAATTCAAAACATCTTCTTTGTAGTGTCCATCCTGTTTCCATGTTACGACTAAAGCTCATGAACACACTGAAGTCAGAAGAACAACCATTCAAAGAGCATGTGAATGCACCATTGACCTTGGCTGGCGGAGGTCTCGACTTGTGTTCAACTGTTTCTCGCTCACTTGCCATAGTAGGCAACGTGAGCAGCACCTTACAATAAGAGTGAGTGGGAAGAGTTGAGGATTCATGAGCACTCGGATTTTCCGCGGGTTGACCTGGTACGCGCCGGACAGTTCAAAAAGATTCATTCATTTTCGCCTTTCACTACTAGTAGTGCAGGGATTGCAGTTATATCCACAGGCACCACAGTTATCTATACAGTGTGTGTGTGTCTGTGTGTGTGTGTGTGCGTGCATGTGTGCATTTTAAAGGATTTAGGTTAAAAATTATTTAAACTGTAAAGAATACAGCTGAGTTAAAGTTATGAGGACTTAAATATCTCCTCCGTTAGAGAGACCCAACAGCTTTAGCATGTGACTCGAGTAAAATCAAGACTCACTTTGCTCCCTAATACTGTGTTCTAAAGGAATTTAATGTTGTTTCTTTTATAAGCTGCTGCAGAGAGCCGATCTGACAGAAAAGTTGAAGAGGCAACTGAGATCAGAGGAGATTTTGAAGAATCTGCCTACCTAAAATTCATCACTTTGCATCTATTACCACAGTGCATGCATCACTTGTAATGCCAGTAGTTAAGTTTCAGATTTTGTTCACAAACAGTGTTTAAAGGCTTCATACACTGTTTATGGGGGCTGCAGTGGATTTGAGTTTTACTCATTTATTATGAATGATTTGTTGGCACATTTATAAATGCTGAGCAGTCACACAGTTTGTGTTGTGCCTTATCTACAGCTTTAATTGTTATCATTAACAAAGCATGCATCAGCACATTGTGAGCCCCTTATAAGCTTTATCTATTTATAAGTATTTCTCATTCATGATGAATGTAATTACATGAGTAAATATATATAAATTGTTTTCTGCCTCTAATTTAAAGTTGCAGCAAATGGTTCATGTCGGGGACAAGCACTAATTTAGAAAAGATAATATAGTTAGTTATCAAGGTGTTTGAATTTAATGTCAAACTAATGGTTCTTAATTCTTACAAAATGTCAGTGTTCTTAATTTGATTTATTTAAAGGGTGAATCTGGTGTTTTTCAACTGGACTCTGTTTTCCTTTATTTCTTTTTTGTTTTCATGTGATGAATGAGAACAAAGATTTTCAAAATTGGTCCAATATTGAAAGAGAGCTGCAGCCAGCAACGGCACATAAGGCTGCAATGAAACCACTTGGGGCATGTTTTCACCGTCAATGTACGTCTGCTAGAAGTGGTTGTTTTTGTGTCTGCCAACATTATTAAAAGGATCCGTAGAGAGACAGACCTTTCTGTTTTTGTTTAACCAGAATCAGCCCCAGAATTGCCATTGCTAAACCCACCACATTTCATTTAAATCAACAGTAATTTAAGTGTGTATAGAGCCAGCATGTTTTCACACCTAACTGGGTGAATTTAAAGTTTCAACATACCCACAGTTGGTGAATGTTTTAACAGTGGAAAGACAAACCAAGAAGGTTTATGTGACTTTTGTTTCTGTAAACTTTGAAAAAAGTGTGTTTTCACAATGATAACATTACTGTTTATTTAAACAGAGTCTGGTGGGTGGCAATTTCAGGGCTGTTTCTGGTTAAACAAAAAAGACCTCACTTTATCTCTGAAGGTATCCTTTCCATAATGTTGGCAGACACTTATATTAAAAATATATGCCAGTCAGTGGCGTAAACTTACTGTGTGGTTACATTGCAGCCTGTTGCACTGCCGTCTCAATACTTCATCGATATCAGTGTTGTTCCCATTAATCACTCAGTAATGTTAAAGGCGTTACTCGTAGTGGTGAGGCCACTACATCCAATCAGCAGCGAGACAGAAATGTGAATGAGCTGTGAATGTGCAGATATAACAAGCTAAGCTACGCTGTTGCTTTAGCTTCATAATTAGCATACAGATATAAGAGTGCTATCAATCTTCTCATCCCACTCCTGGTCCATAGAGCTGCATTCCCCAAACTGCTTAACTATTCTTTTAAGCTACTTAGAAGTACCTATTTGTATCACAACAACACGTTGTTGCTATATTTTTTGTATTTGCTACAGTGAGTAGAAGCTGGTATAGTAGCCACCTTCCTTCATTTTCCTGTTTATCATGTTTGTGTTGTACTTTAGAGGTCAAACCTAGCAAGTTGACATGCATAGGAGGCTGCTGCAGAAAAGTTTAAAAACTCCATAGTCATTATGGACACTTTACTGCATCTCATACTTCCGCCGTGCCACATCAGCGTTGTCCTGTATGCATAATCACTGCTCAGAATGTCCTCACAGACATGATTGCTATATGGAAGGTAAAATTCATTTCTAACCCAACTGTGTGATGGAACCTTGTTATTTCAGCATCACAGGTCTCAGCAGATTAAGCTCCGCGGGGCATCGCATCACACACTCACGCGCACACACTCACGCGCACACACACACACACACACACACACACACACACAATGTGTTTTTACCTGCACTTTGTCATGCAGCTCCTGTATGCTGCCGTCCTTGCGTGACACGGAGAACTCAGGGCTCTGTAGGATAGCCTCGCCACGGGTCATGTAGCTGTGGACTTCTGTGAAGTCCACGTCAAACCTGAGAACACAAACACAGACAGACACTTGGCACTGTTACCTGCTATGCTGATATTTTTGAGCACATATGATACTTGTTGCTGCTGTTTTCTATACATTTCAAGATTGCATCCTGTGTTGTTCCTGTTAATCTGAACAACTTGAATTGTATTCTAGCATTTAAGTTAGTCTAAACTCTACAGTTCTGAAGTCATCTGCTGTATGTAAACACAAAAAAACTACCCTAACACAGTGGTGGAAGAAGTATTCAGATCCTTTACTTAAAAGAGTACTCCAGATACTTCATATTCCATTAAGTTTAGGGACTTTTTTTTGCTAAAGTCAGCAAGAAGCACCCAAAACCTTGAATCCTACATTCCCCATAATCCAATTTAGCAGAATCTTTTTCTTTGAACCTCCCAGCCTAGTAAGCCCACATCTTTCAAACTCCTGCTCTTCAAACGTTTCCTTAATATGTAAAGTAGAATTTCTGTTATAAATTTATACACTTTAAGTCCAAGCTAAGAAAACCCTGATGACATCACCATAACATCATCAGTTATTTTCTCAGACATATACATGATGATACAACTGTTTTCACAGGCTGACGCCATGTTCACACTTGAGGTGAAAGTACCACAGTATGCCGACTGCCAAGCGAGCATGCAGCAGTATGGCTGTTTTGAATTTTTCTAATCACATGTAGAGCTCTGTCTCTGTCTGTCAGCTTGAGTGTGTGTATGTGTGTGTATATGTGTGTCTGCTTGTCTCTCTTGCTCTGTTTAGACACAACTGACAAATTCGTGGAGTAAGTTGGCGGGGTAATTTAAAGAAAACAATCACAAACAGCAGTGATACTAGGCTTTTTCTTTCTTATTTGTTTGATTATTTTGGGGCTTTTATTGCCTTTATTTTAGAACAGCTGGAGAGTGACAGGAAAGAGGGGACAGACAGAGGGAATGACACGCAACAAAGCATTGGAATCAAACCCGGACGCTCTAGGTGAGCTAGAGGTTGCCCAAATACTAGGGGTATTATGTATACCATATGTATTTCTGATCAATTTCATCGTGGGGGTTAAAAATTGGGAAGAACAGCAAGGAGAGGGATCAGAATATCTAACCATATCTAATACATCCTTTATATCCTTCATAATTAGATTATCAGTCTGTTTTCTTGCCAGGTTCACTTATGGCTTTCAGAGAAAACAGACCAGATGGCGAAACTATTGCCGCAGATCATGAGACGGCCATGGAGCTCCGTGCCGGTCCCGGGGGAACAGCTCAATTAGTTAACATGGCTGCCAAAAGGGAGCAGGCAGGGCCCTATGGAAAACTGGGGTACTTTGGCGTCAAGTGTGAACCTGGCGTGATGAGTATTCCTCTGACCTTTAGTGTTTATTTTATATATTTTTTTAAAGACATTTTTTGGCA
The DNA here is from genome assembly GCF_006386435.1 of Epinephelus moara. Classification (NCBI taxonomy): domain Eukaryota; kingdom Metazoa; phylum Chordata; class Actinopteri; order Perciformes; family Serranidae; genus Epinephelus; species Epinephelus moara. Next base: position 7,411,262 of record NC_065520.1, read on the forward strand.
TTTTTATGCTTTATTGAGAGACAGAGACGTGTGAAAATGGAAATACTCTATTATAGTACAAGTTCCCAAAAGCTCTAGTGAAGTTCAGTCCTTGAGAAAACACTTTCACCACTGCAGAACAGATCCTCCTCTAAGGTTTCCTGCTTCACTACTCTACAAAACGCAAAAGGATTTCCAACTTCTACTTCACTATTATCAAAGGTTCTTTTTAAAACGGCCTCTATTACTACCATCACAAATACTCATGATCAGTATCTGCAGTGTTTCATCACCTACCTGCTGAGATAAGACAGCAGAAAGGGGTGCATGTAACTGAACATTTCACACAAGTTAGAAAGGAAACTTAGGATGTCATAACACAATTCAGAGTACACCTCCTCAGTGTAGCAACACATGCCCACCTTTTCCTGAGTTCTGAATCCACCACGACTTGTCTCTTCTTCTGTGGTGGCGGTGACTCTCGGGTCTGGCGTACAGCTGACACCTTCTCCCTCGTCGTCACCTTGGTAACGGTCGCCGTGACAGAGTGGGTCAGCTCAGACTGCTGGGCCACGCTGACAGTTGATGATAGCTAAATGTGCACACACGCACACACAAAAAACATTTAGACAAACCGCACACAACAGCAGGCGCTGTATCAGTTTACAAGGATCTGTCAAAACCATACAGATCCCAAATCACCACTTAGCACACTCTCACATCTGTCTGAGTGCCTGCACGCACACACACACACACACACACACACACACGCACACGCACACACTCAGAATGCAACAGTGTCCTTGAGAGGCGATGAGTCAAAGATCAGTTACATCAATCATACCTTATCTCAACAAATGTATAAGACGTGATGTGTGCGGAGTTTCGACAGCTACAGATGTGAGGATGAGTGTGTGTGTCACTGAGTGAGTATGAACTCAGACAGCTGTGAGACGGTTAAGTAGCGACTTGGGATTTCTGTGACTCTGACAGATTGTAATGGCACAAAAGGAGGGGTGTGAGAGAGATATTACACAGAGTGCATTTGTGTCTGTGTGTGTGTGTGTGTTTTTGTGGGCGTTGCATGCTTAGATGAAGGTGTGTGCTTATTCAAATTCTGAGCAAATTCTGTCTTCTTGTGATAACGTGTGTGTGTGTGTGTGTGTGTGCGTGCAGGTTTGTTTCAGCAGGGAAGCGCCTAATAACAGTTAAGCTGTGAGTACAACTACTAGGATAGCCTTGCTACCATGGAAACATGTGTGTGTGTGTGCAGCTGAAATGGTGGAGACTGTGTGTGCCTGCAGAGGTCAATCTGCTAATTATCTGACTGATTATAATGGACAAGTAATTGAGAAAGAGAGAGACAAAGAGAGGGGGAGTGGGAGTGACAGAGGGATGGTGCAAGAGTCACATACTGTACTTGTATTTGATGAACTGTTTATGTTATTCTCGCCTTGTACGTGTTCTAATATTATTTTAGTTTATTTCAATTTTGAAAAGTCTATTATAGGTGCACCATGCTTAGGTTTTATTGATTTCGCTATCATTCTGTCTTTGAGTGCTTCTTAACGGTTCCTACTGAAAAAAAAATCTTTTAAAACAGCTCACAAATGCATAGTTTCATTTTTTAAAAAGGCTCAATAATCCCCTAAAACAGCTTGTCATTGTAGTTTTTAGCAAAAATCAGTAAAACAGAAGAAAATAGCCCATTTGTTGGGACTATTTACAGCGGTGGATTGATCCACTCTAGTGCTGAGGGTTTGCATGAACTGCATGAAAACACTTATGTTTAGACGATCACTTTAATGTCTCTCTGCTCTGATATGAACCTCTCAAGCAGTGTTAAAGGAAAAGTTTCACATTTTCTGACAGGTAACTAAAACCAATATATCGTTTTCTACAAAGCCAGACTCCAATGAGGAAAACAGTGATTTAACATGAACACAGGAGATGCTGGTCTGCTGCTTAAATCAAGTAATTTTTTTGTGTTATTGTGTGACTTTGGGGTTTTAAATGGTTGATTTGGATTTACTAAAATCACAGAGTGTCACAAACTAAGTGATCAAAGCATTGGGAGACCAGCAGCTCTCTGTGCTGATTGATGTAAAATTGCTGTTTTTATCAATGGAGTCTGGTGGCTTTGACAAAAGCATAGATGGGGAACTGAGGCCGTTAACCACTTCCTGTTGGAAAAGGGCTCTCTGACGGAAATGTAAAGTGGTGAGAGCACTCCTGAACTGTTATTGTTTTTGGCTTGGGTTTTTTGCAAGTGGCTGAAAAACATTTTGTTGCTGACCCTCTCCACAGCTTCAGTGTTGGCATTCTTGCTCATGACAAACTGAGGGCATGCCAGTTGACATCTAATATAGGCAACATACTGACAATGGAAAAGTATCACATGAAAACTATCCCTTTACAAAGAAGTGTATTTCCAAAGCGTTACACTGCTCCTTTAAGTCCAAGCTTTTGAGCTTTTGAGAACAGTGAGTGGTGCCTGAGAAGGAGCACTCAGGGCATAAATGTTCCTTTGCAAACCTGTAATATAAATAATTCCAATCACTTACTCAACTCTCAGTGTGAAGCTGCCCACAGGGAGCATAAAAGTACCATTACAGTGCAGTGTCTTTATCAGCAAAAGTCCAAAACCACAGACACACTTTGTCTTTATCTTATCACTTGTCACTGAGCATGTCAGTTTTAAAAGCACAGATATGACAATGGAGATAAAGACTGAGAGGAGTTGTGTAGTTACAGGAGGAGATGAGAGAGCAGCAGGGAAAAGTGACAATTGAGCAATCAAACATTATCAGAGAAGTGATAATGAAGAGTGATCATCATCACTGTGTTTCTGCTCAGGACAGTGCAGATGCCAAAGGATTGTTCACACAAGTGTCAGTCCTAATTTCACCTTTCCCTCCTCAGTATTCTCCACAGGTTTGTAACATTAACCTCTCTAGGTGTTCAGTGACCTCTGTCACCCAGCCAGTCCATTTATTTCTCTCTGTCCCTCAGGCTAAACACTAGCAGCCACCAGGACTCAGTTTGTTCACAGTGTTCTTCTATCTAGCGGGACAAAATGTGACCGCAGTGCGTCTAGATGCTACATGGATTTTGTTTTGACAGAAAACCAAAGTGAGTCATCTGTAGGGCTATAAAGCAAAACAAAACAGTTTGGTGAACCAGCAGAGCACACTGACAGCTTTTATGTTTGAGTAGAAGAAGAGGAGATAGGACTTGTCTTATAAAGAAGGCTCGTGGTTCATGTTTTCATAGCCTTTGTCTACATTGGTGACACTCATTCTGCCTTTAATCGTAACTTTCTTCTTCTGTTCAAGCTGCTGTTCTTTAATCAGCCCTTTGTTTTTTAATCTCAGTCCCTGAGTTGCAACTTCCTGCTGGTTTTCATTCCGCTACCTAATCACAAACTGATTAAGGCCTGGGACACTGAGTGAATGAAATGAAGTGCAATCATCTAGTTGGTAGGATGGAGAAAGAGCTCAGCAGAGTCTGAGCCGTGAGGACCACAGCTGAGACTGACCTGAGCAGACAGCTGGCAAAAGGCTGAAGCAAAGTTGTTTTGACTTAACTTTACTTTAACCTACAAGTTAAACCCATGAGTCACTAACATGTCCGCTCTATGCTTTTGTAGCATAATCTTATTCTGTATGTATGAATGTAGTTGGTAGGGTGCACACCAGCAAGCAATTACAAGCATACAAGATAATAGAAGCTTACAACGATCATCTGTGGACTCAGAGCTTTGTATGTTAACATCAGAAATCCTCCCTCGCCAAAGACAACGACACAATGTATGTATGAGGCTTGAGTTATAATGAATTAATGTTACGTCATAACAGCGAATTCTGTGTTTTTGGCTTGTTAGCTAGCGTAGTTCAGAACTCAGTGATGTGGTTGTTATGCAAACATGAATTCCGCCTCTGTTTTACTGTAACACAAGAAGTTTTGATTGTGTCCTCAGTCCAGTGGAAATCAGAAAGAGTGACCGTGCTAATTGGTGACCCTCAGCTGAATGCGTCCTTGGTTGCTCATACTAACTTGCATAAATGGTTACTGTGGATAATAAACACAGAGGAATATGTGTTTAAAAAAACAGCTGCTGTCAGTACAAGTAACCATGACCCATTAGGTGAGTCACCAGGTAACACACCTGATGCCCACAAATGGTCGAAATTCTGTAGAACTTGAATTCACTGTTGGAAAATCGATTCTGACAACCTAACACACAACAACCAAAACATGTTTCAGCTTTTGACAGAGCAAAATGCCACTTCATGCACTTACTTTTGATGATGTCAGCTGAAAAATGGTCCATTGTTTATGGAAAAAATGCTGTAACTATTTCTTGGCTGGGCGCAGGGTCCTCCGCTGGTTGCCCGGCAACCTTGTGGCAGCCAGTGTTGGGCAAGTTACTTAAAAAATTAACTAATAACCCATAACTGATTTAATCTTAGGGTAGGCGTTCTAGTTGTTAACATCAGTGGGCCAGTGAGGAAAACACAACAAACAGGAGTATGTACATTTGGTAGAGACTAACCACCTCCCTCCATCTCAGGCCACTGCACCAAGCTAGCACATCCAGGACCAGTCTGTCCAAGTGCATATAATACTGCTACTGGGCACCACTTACAATACACCTAAACATGTCCTTGGCAGCCTGGTATATAAATGCTAAAAAACCCAACTGATGTACCTGGGAGCTGCTCATCTCCAGACTCTGTATCAGTCGGTCCCAGCGCTGGGCGAAGCTGTCTAGTCTGGCCTCCAGTTTGTTGGCCACCTCTTTGTTCTTGACGCTAGACAGCAGGTCTTGACTCATGGAGCACAGCTTGTCCATGGTGGGACGCTTCACCTCCAGGTCTGCCTTCACCGTCTGATACACACAGAGGATGGTGATTTAAACATTTCTGTTTTATTGTGCAGGAGGACTTACACTGAAGTTACTTCATGTACGTTCCTCCTTTGTCCTTAATGAAAAATTCAGTAGATCTGTTACAGGGAGACTTACAGCAAGACGGCGGAGGCAGGCCACCATCTCTGCTTGGTCTTTCAGGTTGGAGGTTTTGATTGAGCGAACCAGCTCCTCTTTCTGAGTCAGCCAGGAGTCAAATAAACACTGTGAGGAGAGGAGAGGAGAGGAGAGGAGAGGAGAGGAGAGGAGAGGAGAGGAGAGAGGAGATGGTGCAAAAAGGAAAGACAAGAAGAGGAGATAAGAGGAGAGAAATGAGGAGAGGTGATGAAGGGAAGGAGAGTGAAACAAGAACAAAGTAGGAGTAAGAGGGGAAGCAGCAGAAATCCAAAGAGAAGAGAGTGGTAGAACACAGAAAGAAGAGGAGGAAGAGTGGACGGATGGCAGAGGGGGAAGAGAAGGGGAACGAGAAGATAGGAAGAGAGGGAGCAGGAGGAGAAACACATCTTATCATGTGGGAGGCGGCACACTTGAGGCCATTGTCTCCTGTTGGTACAGACAGCTCTTGACTGCAGCATCCTCCTCAGGCCTATTGTCTGTGACAGCATCTCTCCCTGTGCCCGGGATTACAAGGTGAATATTTCTGTTATCAGTGCACGGACAGTTCATTTGCAACCAGAGCCTGGGGCGCTAGTTCAACAAGCATTTAGCCAGAGAACGGGGGAAAATTGAATTCAATGTATTTCCTGATGTTTTGAATAATTAATCAAATTAAATTTGGGTCTTATGGACGTCTTGAAGCCATTGCAGCCAATGGCACATCATTATAAAACACAGTGGAGAGGTTATTTCATGATGAATCTCTACTTCTCTATGTAACTAGGTAATCACACTTAATCAAATGGGCGCCTGATGCCCCGAGTCTCACATTTTATGCACATTAGGCAGAGCTGCAATGCAAATATAGACACTTTTTAAAAGTGAGACAACAACATGCAAAAACAGATTTATCTAGATTTTATTATGGTGTCACTGAGCAAAAAAAATCAGGAAAACAATTATTAAAACGTCACTTTTTTTGTTGTAACAAAGGTATACTGATAATAAATAATATTTGAGTTGATTCCTGCCAACGTTAGAGCATTCATTTGCCTTTCTTTTTTTTAAATACTTGAACAGTAAACAAAAGCTGACTGTGATCCAAAGGGCGGCAAAGCAAATCCAGTTTTGGACTTTTAATTAAGGCTGATCAGTTAATCGTGTATAATCCGATGTTGTGATTTTAGCTTCCTCAATTATTAATCACAGAACACGAGCAAATCGGATATCATGACACATTTAATTTCCTTTACAATGTCTGCTGTGGCTAAAAATATGAACTGCAAAGAGGTTGATAAGGGACAGAGAAAATATGATGGCATGAAAGTCATTAAAAAGAGCATCTAATTAATAATTCTGATCAAAATACAAAATGAGATAAAGGTGTCGTGTCCTAGTTGGTCTTCAGATGAAGGTATAGGCCTGCAATGTTTCATGAAAAAAAGCATTTACACCTGTACTCATGTGACAGAGCCTCAACCCACAACAGTCCGATCACCCTAAACTCATTTTAATGCAAGGCGTAAAGGAGGTGTATGTGACTGGGCCACCCACATCCCATCTGGATCACACTGTGATCAGATCTTAGCAGGTGTAAATGTAATCCATACAGCATGATTACATTCTTAAGAGAAAATCCATCCGTCAAGTTCAAAGGTCACTTAACTCTTCATGTCCCTGGTGGTTTAAGATAGTCAGGCAAAAGCTACAAGTAGAAGCTGTTGCTATAATTCTGCCCTTGCAAAAAGTGAATGATGGCAAGTCATGGTCTTGCTTTCCTTGATGTGGGACTCCAGACATGCCAAGTGCACCAGCCTTGCTTAACTCATACTTAATCTAGATAATGCGAACATCTTGGTTCAGTGTGTTAGCATTCTAACATTTGCAAATTAGCACTAAACATAAATTACAGCTGAGGCTGATAAGACTGTCAAATATAATGTCAACAGATTGTAAACTATAAAATAGATTTATCATTTTATGAAGCACAAAGATGTATTCTAAATTTTATCTTAAGTTAATATGAGACTTTAACAGTGTGAGTCAGACAAATTATGTGGTGTCTTCCCAAGTTACAGACATTTAAGAACAAAATTCACTCTTTTTGTTTCTTTCCCTCCATGAATATGAAGTCTGCTACAGCTTTAAAGTTCTCTTAAAGCCCGCAGAATGTGGGAGTAGACACGATCTGGATGATCTAATCTCATTATACATGCAGCAAATACTGCTGTGATCCTGTCTCAGCTCCTCACACACACACGCACACACAAGCACATGCACGTGCACACACACACTCGTGCTCATACCTGTTCATTAGTGAAGTGCTGCCATTTCAGTAAAATCTCTTGAAGCAGAATCCAGCGTTCTTCTGTCCATCTACAAATGGCTGCCCAGCGGTCACCAAGCACCTGCACACACACAGACACACACACGCACATAAATCATCTATTAATGTCTGCATTAGCACAAAAATTCCTTTTGGATTATTTCCCCTGAGGGACTGAAACATTTTCATCATGTTGCCTCAAAGGCTGATGGATTCACATCTTCACTTGCCAGTTTAATTTTTTTAGCTGCCAAAAATGCAGTTTGATTCTCGTTCCTCTCCCTCCCAGAGGGACCGGGCTGATCATGATTGTTGAAGGGCATGAAATTCAGAGACGACAGGGACAAAATATCTCTTTATTCTAGCCAAGAGAATGGAGTGCAATAACTGTACAAATAAAATATAAACAATGAACAATCTGGAGTTTCATAATGATCAAATAAAGGATAAATAACTGGATGTTAAGAACACTTTTAATTCATCAAGATCCATTTCAAGTTGTGCTTTTTCAGGAATTTTAACGCTTTTTCATATTTTTAAGTGCTAAACAAATTTTATTCCACTGATCTTTAACAATTCAGGTACTGAACAATATCTGGCCAATAGTATGAGGACATTCTCATAAACATACTGTTCTCTATACTGACAGTTTTCCATACACTTTTGGCCATGTTCTCACCAGCCTGCTTTGTCAACAGAATCCACAAGATCCACCCAAACAAATACCACATTTTTAACCTCATGTGACGAAAGTGCATTTGGGGGGAAAAAAAAATCAAAAAAAAATCAAACAATAATAAACGATAACATCAATAGGGATTCGGACAATAATAACAATTTAATGATGTATTAAACATATAAGTAACATATATAAATATCAAGACATCTCTAGACTGCACTCATATAGCACTTTTCTACCTTAACAGACACAGCACTTTATAATATGCCTCTCATTCACTGATTCAAACACACACACATCAGTGGCTGAGGAGCTGCCATGCAAGGTGCTGGCCTTGAAGCAATTTGCGGATCAGTATCTTGCAGGAGAATTGAACCACCAACCATGGGATAAATGGATGACAGCTCTTCCTCTTAAAATAAATAATTCAGTGCTATAAATTCAGTGGTATATAAATTTGACATTAAATATTCAGTGATGAATAAAACGTGAATCAACATATAGTTCCCATTGCTCGTTCCTGTCTTTTGGCCATATTTCATATGATATATTGGAGTTGTTTTACTGGGTCCAGCCTCCAGATCTGAACACAGTATGTGCATTAAAGCATGTTGGCGCACTGACACACACTAACACACACAGAGGCTGTGAGCTGTAAAAGTTTATTTCTCCTGACTCCATTGTATCGGCATATTGGCAGCTGGCTGTTAGCTGAGTAAAATGGGAGAGACACTCTTCCGTTCCATTTAACCGGCATAGACAAAACCCACAGTGTGACCACTGAACAAAGTCATCAGAGTGACAGAGAGAGGGGAGGGCGGTGAGGGAGGAGAGGAAATGAAAAGACAATGAGATGCAAAAAAAGTGAGAGACAAGCGAGCGGGTAAAGACAGACTTGGAGAGAGAGGCTCAGCAGGTTAATCTTAAGATGAATGGCCTGTAATTAATCAAGCGACAGTTCTACAGCGGGGAGAAACCAGGGAAGGCACCTTCTATTTGCATTTTCACATTCCAACACACACTGCTCTCTCTCATCTATTCATCTCTGTTATCTTGTATTTAGTAATAAACCGCACTACAGGAAACAGCGCCAGCAAACCTCCAGAAAGTCAAACACAAAGTTGTATTGCTAATGATGTTAAGTGTGATTATACTTTTCCATGCAGCAATGTGTCTTCTGTATCGTGATTTCTTAAAATAAAACACAGCAGCATTGTGTCTTTGATATATTAGAACAAATTACATTATTCTTTCCTTTTTTTCGAAGGTATTTCTGACTTGAGTTTTTAATTTTCAGCTAATCTGCTGTCAGTATGGAGCAGGATCCTTTTATCCACATCTCCTCAACCCTGCTCTCCCCAAGGAGGAGCTTCAGTCACATCCAATTATCAAAATTTCTTCATTTCCTCTTCGCCAGTGATGCCCAATTCTACCTCAGCTCACCCACTCGCACCTTCCCCAATGATAACAGATTGAACTTCCCAAGACAAAATCACCATGACTTCCCCTTTTCTCCCTGCATCAGTTTCCTATTTTCCACTGTGGCAGCCCTCCATCACAGGTCACATCATATGCAGCTCAGCGTGGACGCTTCAGCACAACTTTCATCTCTAATCCCGGCTGCAGTTTGACATTGCTGTTAAAGTATTGTCATTGGTGGTACGTCACTGATCTCTGTCCCGTTCCACGTCTCTCATACTCTGATGCAGTTCTTTTGTGGTGTGAAAGCAAAGCAGAATGACCACAGGAATCTGTGACGACTGAGGTATGAAATAAAAAACTAAATTACTATTAAATCCACCTGGTGATTGTGAACTGTCAAAGTAGAGATTGGTATAAGCCAACTCATGTAGTAATTGAATGCTGTGTTACTTCAAATGACAGCGCTCTGATTCTAGTGCAGAGCATCAGACTAGATTTACAAACACACCCTTTATCTTTTTACCCCTTGGTGTGGACCAAATGAACCAAACTGCAGGTGTGACAGAGACCAGAAAAAGTAAGTTTCCATCCACCTGTTTTTACATTTACACATTTTCATAAAAACATCAGATCTGTGTGGAGCGATGAGTCGACTGTAACCTTCCTCAAATTAAGACACAAAATCATCATGTTTAACTCAGGGTTCTCTTAAATAATGGGCGTAGACACTGTGATATCACCTACTGGTTTGTAGACTCCTATGGCTTCAGCTACACCCATACTCTGTGAGTCTAGGGTTATGCCATGGTTACATTATGTAACCAATTTTGTTGCTGTGGCATCAATTTGTCAACAGACACAGGCACCCACCTGTCAGTCAAAGTGGCCACCGCCTTAATCATGCATAACTTTAAGCCTTAATAAAATGTTAGCAGGTGAGTTACTGTACATAAAAATTCATCCCTTGTACAGTAGTCACAAAAGGTGAAAATAACTATGGAGACCAAAACCATATTTTGCACCCGGCTGTAAACATGCTTATTTCTGCTGCTGATATCAGAAACTACAGCCACACAGCCAGCTCTTCTTTAAACTTACAAAACTAAACCCTTAATGCAGCAATTATTTATTGAGCCAAGAGCATAAAAGATCTTTTCTTTACCACAGCAAGGTCAGAGGTCAAGATAGAAGCACTGTAGCTTGTCAAGAAGTGCTTCGGCAGTCCAGACACTAATCTACTTGTTTATCCAACATTCTTGTATCAACAGCACATCCAATCAATTTAAGAGCGAGGAACCTTCCAACACCTAAATCCTGGACAAAGACAGCAATAGTGTGGCGGTGCTTTAACATGAAGCAGCATGCTACAATTAAGGCTAGTGTATTTGAAAGCAGTGGATATCAGCAGCTGCAGTTTTAATAGATTTCAGCTATATTGTTTGCAGTGTATGGGAGTTAACAAGTGGAACCAAGGCCCATACATCAGACGCCTAGACAACCGTGGAGAATTAACCGCACAAACAGGCAGCGAAGTCTGGCTCCTGGCTGGAGTCTGTGTGATGATAACTTAGAGTAAACAAAATCAGCAGAAAGCAACAACACACACACATACAGCACAGGCCCATCTCGCTGGCAAGGTCTAATTACTGCGCAACACCAAAGACAAAACTATCTCCCGTTCAATCTATTTTCCCTGAGAAACAACAAGCAGAGTGTGCTGAGCCCACTGAGAGGGGGAGAGAGAGAGAGAGAGAAATATTTTATAAGAAGAGATGAAAAAGGCCCATAAGGTATTTGTCCTTCTACGAAATTTCCCTGAACGCTCTGTGTGATCAGCAAAGTGTGTGCAATGTGAGCATGTTTGGCTCAGATTTTAGTGTATGTGACAATGTGCAAGCATGTGTGTCTGTCCTCACCTGAAGTTTGCTCTCTAAAGCAGCGGTGGCGCTGTCTCCACTGGTCTCGTCCACCACCACCACCATGTGGGTCAGTGAGTTCACCCTCACCTGCTCCAGCTCCAGGTCCTCCTGCAGGAGCTGCAGCACAGGAACACATGCAAAGTTTTAATTATGGTGACCCAGTGACAGAGAGTAGCTGGCAGCAATAGAAAGTAAACATTGTTGGTTTGCCAAAAGACTGCAGGAGTTGAGAACAGAGCAATGTTTCAAGTATATTCCCTAAACACAGGCAGTAAAGAGAACATTTACAGTCACCAATACAGATACAAACTTTCCATATTTAAACTTCAATATGTTCAGCTCTTTATATAAAGTGTTTTCATTAATATACTAGAAAACTCATACTCTCTCTCAATGTCATATTTTACGCTACAGCACGAGATGTGTGACAATTTCAATTTTAGCCTTCAAAGCAACAGATGATTCACTGTCACTTCAAATCCTTTCAGCGGAGGTGTGGACTTGAGTCATACAACTTGGACATGAGTCAGACTCAAGTCACAGATTTGATGACTCGCCCTGACAAAAATCAAAAAGGACTAGGGTTTTAACACTGATGACTCATGACTTCATTTAGACTTGAGTCTTTTGGCTCGAAAATACTTCATACCTTCCCCCAAGCTCAGGGATTAAAACATATGTTATTCAAAAAAGGTTCCATGAGTCACGTCATTTCCCTTCATTTCCTTAATTGAAAGCTATGAAAGCACATTATGACTTGTTCAGGACTCACAACTAAAAGTTTAGCTCTTTGGACTTGACTCAGGACTTGCCTGTCTTGATTTGGGACTTGAGTGCAAAGACTTGACACTTGCTTGTGACCAGTGACTTGGTCTCAACTCTGCCTTTTAGGTCTCATATCTTTATCTTTCAAACAAAAACCTCAGCTCTTCTAACTCCCACAACTTCCACTGTTAATACACAGTTTATCCTCACTGCTTTTACACTTCAGCCAACACTTGAACTGTCATTTTCTTTCAATTTATACACCCGCAGTGGCACTTATTTCTTTTAGGACACTCACTTTAACTGAGGCCTCCAGCTGAATTTATCACTTACACTTTACTTTTCAACTCCTTTAAGTGCTTCAACTTAATCCTCCACTTCTTTGGGCACATTCATTTAAATTGATGGTTTATTGTCACTCACGGTTCACTTTCAAATTGACACTTCAAATTCATCCAGCCCTTCCATTGAAACTGCCGTTTCAGTGTCTTTTATGTTTCTTTTTTAACTGCCACTTCAACTTCTTTCAGTATTTTAAATTTAGATATTTTAACTGAGCAGCACACATGCAAAATTTATTCAATTTCTCCACGTTTTTTTTTATATTGATAATATTTGTCCAAGACCCAAAGATTACAAAAATTCTGATATGAAACAGAGCAAAGAAGCAAACCCTCACATCTGAGAGGCAGAAACCAGCTAATGTTTGGCATTTTTGCTTGAAAAATTAGCTCAGTCAGACAACTCATGGCTTTAATGTGTATTTCAACAGCAGAACATAGTTAGAATTTGGCGTCTAGACTCAGGCCTCATCGCTCCCCCAGATATGTTTATATGAGATATTTGCGATTGATGATTAAATCAAGATCAATAAGATTTATACTCTATACAGCAAATTTCAACATGATAATGCGACCAATTGCAACATGGAATTAGAGGTATTTCAGCAAGAAACTAAAACTACTAAATTGCTGCCACAGACATAAAAGTGTTTGTTTAAACCCCTTGCTGCTGGTAACAGGATTCAATTCAAAGCCTCTCTGAAAGCTTCCATTTTCTCAAAATGATTTCTCCACTGGTTGCAATCCTAGTCAGAATGAGATTCTCGAGTGCAGCAGAGGAACTAGTCACAAAACCAACAAAAAGTGCACACATACAAATAAAACAGTATCTGAGTCTACTGTGTTTCTGTGGCAAACCTGTGATTTCTCAGTGAGTGTCAGCATGTTGTTTTTAGCATCTGTGTTCACTCTTGGGGTAAAATTGTACAGCGACATATGATTGGTGGTAATTTAGCCAATTGGAGTGCATTTTCTATTTTCCCACCTTCAAGTAGCAGTAAAGCCAAAACAAAAAGATATAACCGAACCTGCTGACAACAGGTACATCTATGTTTTTGTTTTCATCGTCAGCACTCTTAAAATTTAAGTCGGTGTACCGCTTTAGTGTTTACCAGTGAACTTATTTTTAGCAGCTTCTGTGGGGTGGCTAATTGTTGTTTCCCCTCAGCCTGAGCCACCGCAGCTTTGCTGTGTTGAATCTAGTTTGACAGAGCCTCCTGCTGTGAGAAGAAAGTAAAACCTCCAAATCAGGCATGGGTTTGACACGAGTTTGTAAACAGTCGGCTAATTTAAAGCTTTTTAGTTGTCAGGGATCTTTAAAACTGCCACATGAACAGATGGAGTTAACGTGTGCAGAGCAGCCTCACACCACTGATGTGATAATTCATTCTTGACCTTGGAAACAGTGCTTGGCAAAATAACCTGACCACAAAGTCAATTTAGTAGCTGTGGAGCTTCTAGTCCTGTCCCAGCTGTCATGGAAATACAGATGTTGAAATATTCATTTTTCTTCAGGGCATGTTAAAGGCTTCTCACTCAGGTTGGCATAAAAGTTCAGATTGAAAATTAATTTTGATCTTCAATAACAACACTAACAAAAGCTTTATTTGAATGCCACATTTCAGAACATTAAGTAAAAGCTGAAGTAGGCAGAAATCTTTATTATTATTTTCATTTTATTTTAATATATTTAACATCTAACTTCCAAGTTTCAACCCACGTTTCTTGTTTTTGTTTGTTTTGTTTTTCCCACCCAGGGCCAAACCCAAGAGTAAGATATACACAAAATATCAACCTTCTTGCCCTGCTCTCTCTGTTTATCAGACCACCTAGGAGACAAGAATTAGCTAGCTAGCCCCCCCCTCTGGGTCCATCTCTAGTGCTCTTCTCCTGGCGAGGTGGTCAGTAGTGGCAGGGGGAGTGAGGTGGAGGGCAGATTGTGATTCAAGGCTTTAGCTGACATAGCAACATAAAAGTAAAAAACTATTAGCAACATTTTCCATCTATCTGTGATAAGTTTAGCCGATACTGACACTTTAATTATTGCGTTTATTGTCAGACTCTCTTTTAGTCTCACTCTTCAATAAGTCTGTCTTCCTTTTTGGGGTTGCTTTGCAGTGTAGGAAGTTGTTGCCAATGTTGGAACTTCCTCTGCAGGATTCTCTTCCACTGAATCAGGCTTTCACAAGAGGGACACGCACATGCATCTGCATTTGTAGACCAGCCAATACTAACACCCTCTCTCTAATATTACCTGTTATTGGCTTAAGTCTCCCATTACAGCTAAGAGGAGGTGCAGAGGTCTTGTTTTCTCAGTCCATTTAATTTACAATATGCTCAAAGTCTATTATGGAATTCTGCCCATTGACGCCAAAATTAAACTGCCTATCCCAGCTTTAACAGGGTGCTTCACAGAACAATAAAACATTACAATATCCATTACAAGAAGGGCATACGATCAATACAGATATGAAGTATGATAAAAATGGTGACATGTTGACTATGTTGTCATGATGAAATGTACATTATTTTGGATGATATACCTTAAAACTGGACAAGGTTGCAGTTCAAAATTTGCAATTGAAACATTAACAATAGCATATAATACTCCTTGAAGTTGAAGTGGCAGTTTAAATGCTGAAGGATAATGAAGTTTCAGTTTTAAGTGAGCGGTGAATGAAGTTGAAGAAAGTTAAAGACTCTTGAAAGAAGTTGAAATGTTAAAGGGATAGTGCACCCAAAAATGAAAATTCAGCCATTATCTACCCCCCCATATACCGATGGAGGCCCTGGTGAAGTTTTAGAGTCCTCACATCCCTTGCGGAGATCGGCGGGGGGAGCGGCTAGCACACCTAATGGCTGACGGCGCCCCAGACTAATGTCCAAGAACACAAAATTGAATCCACAAAGTATCTCCAACATGCTCCTCCGTAGTGATCCAAGTGTGCTGCAGCCCCGACATAAAAAGTTGTTTCGAAAAACGTCATTTGAACTCTGTTTTTAGCCTCACTGTAGCCTGTAGCTCTGACTGCTTCTCTGTGCTCCACGCTCACGTGTGTGCACTCAGGGTGATCGGTGATGCACAGTCTCTGAAGAGCAGCAGTCTCGTCAGTACTGGTGTCCAGATTGTCAAGTGCAGGCATCGCCAATTCCCAGTCTGAGCGGCAAAGACTTTCCTCATCCGTTGGCATTGCTTTGCATTTGAAACAACTACACCACCAGGTTTCCAGTGCTCGACTCCGGTATTCTGCGGCTGGCTGAGGCTCATGAGCTGCGGCGGCTGCTTCGTCCAGTAGCCTGAGTTCCGCATCCATATACTCGGGCTCAAACAAATACGGCTCAACAAAGAAATGCTGTTCCTCCTCAATTTCAAAGTCTTCAGACATGTCGGGCTGTCCTTTGCTAAAAGACCGTAGTGCAAATTATCTTTTAGCTCTGTGGTTACTGTTGTCTCCCCCTGCGGTGCATGTGTCACGTGATGTAAACACGGTCTCGCGCAAGCGCGCACACGTGAGCGCGGAGCACGGAGAGGCAGTTAGAGCTACAGGCTACAGTGAGGCTAAAAACAGAGTTCATATGACGTTTTTCGAAATGACGTTTTTCGAAACAACTTTTTATGTTGGGGCTTCAGGACACTTGGATCACTACGGATGAGCAGTATGGAGATAAGTTGTGGATTCAATTTTGTGTGCTTGGACGTTAGTCTGGGTTGTCGTCTGCCATTAGGTGTGCTAGCTGCTCCCCCCGCTGATCTCCGTAAGGGATGTGAGGACTCTAAAACTTCACCAGGACCTCCATCGGCATATGGGTGAGTAGATAATGGCTGAATTTTCATTTTTGGGTGCACTATCCCTTTAAGTGTCAGTGAAAAAATGAAAGCAGTATAAGTCAGGTTAGAAATTTTGGCAGCAGGGAAGTAAAAAAACAACAACCCCAAAATCAATCCTAGTCCCTGAATTTCAGCAAAGTGTTTTGTACCCGCCTTTGCTTTCCCAATACCAGCAACAGCACATGAGATAAAAGCTGAATGTGCAAGAATCCAGGCCACAGTTTGGTCAGTTTGCTGCGCTTTGCTGTCAAAGAACGAAGACTTGCTCGCATGGATGGATTACTGACTATTGGACTACTGGGCACAGACCCAGCAGGGGCCCAAGGGATGTAGTACATTTTATTTCTTTGGTATTTTGTATAATAGTTGGAGAGAGGTGTCAGTGAGGATCCTTTGCAAGAGGAAGCTTTAGAAGGGATTTAGACAGCTTCTCTTCTCCAACATGAACAAAATACTGAAGTACGTGGGGCAGTTTTCAATCAACAGCAGCACTCAGAGTTTGTTAATCTGCATGATACCACTGAAAAGACACTTTGTAATGAACAAATTGAAAGAACTGGTGAGACTACATTTGACTGGAGCTGCGCCTTATATGATTACATGTGACAATTAAATGCATTGCAATTAATGGAAATTAAAATTGGGTGGGGGGCTGGTGAGATATGTAGGATAAGGGGGCATGTATCTTGCCCAATGTCTTATTATCTGCCTCCTAGTTATCACACTTCTACTGGCAAGAAAACTTATGGAATATATGGGTTCAAGCAATAAACAGGAGCAGTGTCATCAGCTTTCCTGTCAGTAGTTATAATTAGGTATTATCACCTTTAACAAACTGCTTTATGCATTTCTAATAAGGCAACTGAGACTCTCGCACAGCCTTGGTGTGATGTATGTTTAAATACCTAGCTGTTTAAGGTCAATCCAGGATGCTGCTACACTCTGAGAAAAAGGGGTTACAAAAGGGTTCTTTCTGAAGGGCTGAGATTCTAACCATGCTTTTTTTTCTAGAAAAGCTGGGTGGAACCATTACACCAAAGAAATGTGTCTCATACTGGGCTTTGAGTGGAACCTTTCACAGATGGTTCTAGACATAACCTGTTAAGTTAGGTTCTTGGTAGAGCCCTCTGAAAAGGTTCCAGGTGGGACCTTTATAAAAGGCTGTATAAAGAACCAAAAGAGGCCTCTGAGTTCAGGCCCAAGAACTCTCTATGGTTCAACTTTGGATCTTTATGTCTAAAAGTGTATATTAGAGTTTTGGCTAATGTTAGCAGCTCTGACCTGCTCTATATTGGAACAAGGTTTGCCCTCCAGCAACCCCAGCCAACATTAATTAATATAACACTGCCACACTAGTTATTAGAGAGACGAATTATCCACTCAAGTCTCAGATTTTAACTGATAAAAACACTGAATAAACCAGTTTCATGTAACAAAATCAGTGTTTTTCTGAAGCTGCCAACTATAGTGGCTGACACAAAAACTAAAAAAAAAAAAAAAAAAAAAAAAAAAGGCGAATGGCCCTTTCAAGTCAGTGTTTTGTCCATTATGGGATACTGTAGAAACATGGCAGTACAACATGGTGCACTCCATAGCCAAGGACTCACTCTCTATGTAGATATTCAATCTCATTCTAAAGTGACAAAAACACAACAATTCTTCTTCTTTATCTTTTAAGCAGATGATACACTAAAGAAAACCTAGTTATTATATTATATTCCATTTCTGCCAGTATATCTAGCTAAATTCTACACACTGGACCTTTATGGGCCTTTTTGCATAGTTTTCGTTTTCAAACTAGTCAGCTGGAAACATTAGAAAGTCACACAGAGACACAGTTTTAACCAACTCAGGCAACTAAAGTTGATAAAATCTGATAACTGGCCATACCTGATTTTGTTTACTTCTGTCAGAAATCAGCCAGCATTTGTTTCAAAATGTCAAAAAAATTTGATGGTAAATCTGACACTATTAACAATGTACACTGCATTTGTATCCTGCGAATAAAGAAGAGCTTGACAGACTCAGCAACTGTCAATCAGCAGGATAATTTAAGCTCAATCACAACATGTTAGCCTGGATTAGTTAGGTGCCATCTGAAAATCAGGCCAGCAGCTGCCCACCTTGTGCTCTTCCACTTGGTGCTTGACGTCCTCCAGGTCAGGACCCAATGGTTGAGCCCCCATCCTCTTAATCCGGGCCTCCGTCACGTCCAACCAGTCTGTGAGCTGCTGCAACTGCTGGTGCTGCAGGTCCATGAGGACCTCGTGGAGTCTGGGGGTGAGAGACAGTTCAGTGAGCTGTCAATCTCATGTTAATACTGCAAGGGTTAGCCATCATCAGAAAGAGTCTTGCTTAAGAACAGTTCAGAAGGGCAGATGAAAGTCTGGTTAAACAAGCTCATGCCCCGAGCAGTGCTGCTGATTTAATTGGTAGAAATGGTAAAAGCCACCTAACCTGCTCTTATATGCACCCGTGCTTTATAGCAGACCCTCGCTGTATTGTCTAAGTGGTATTTGGTAGTCAAGGCCATGTCTGCACAGCTTTGTGCTTGAATCAACAAGATTATCAAAGAAGATAGCTGAACAGTTAATTAAATTTGGCTCAGTGTCAGTTATCATTGGATCCACCATAATTAGAAAGGCCGCTGTTCTTTGTATCCATGAATGTTGGGTACTGTGGGGATCTTCATTGTGTCAAAGAGATGAAACTTTATTCATACCCCTAAATTAAGATCGGATAAAACATGTGAAGCTATGTGTGTGTGTGTGTGTGTGTGTGTGTGTGTGTGTGTGTGTGTGTGTGTGTGTGCGTGTTTGAGTGTATATCATTATGTCTCATTGGGCAAATACATTCTGACACACTCCCTGAGCTTTTTGATCTTTTCATTGTCTTCTTGTTTATATTCCCAAATCTGTCTCAAAGACCTTTGACTCTATAGCTTCATCACATATTCGTAATAATTCCAATTCCTCAGACTGTGGTTGCAATATATCATTCAGAGCAAGCTTTCATCACCACACCCCCTATTGAAGGAAAAGAAGCCAGAGTTCAGCATACACAGAGTAGGTTGAAACATATCTCTACATTTCTACTTAAAACAAACTGGCCTAAGAAAAATAACGCAAGCCCAAGAGTTGCTGTGTAGTTGGGTGTACCAACAATAAATCCAACGATGCTGATCTCCAATTTGTTTCCCTGTCGTGTTGTTAAAAAGACAGAAGATGGCAGCTCCAAGCTACAGACTAACTGGTTGACATCACATCATTGCCATCTGCGTGTCCCCTTTTGGTGGGAAAGAAATCCGCTTTCACATACAGAGAGAAACGGGATAATGCAGAGGAGCTGTTGTGTATCGAGTTAACCAAGGCTGTAACACTGAGATTTAAGGCACATAATACACATGAATTTTCACTGTCATTGTGGTAAATGATGCTGGTGACAGTTACTATTGATGGATAGCTTTTCGTTAGCTTGAATGGGAGCTGCTGCAGTTAGTTTCAGTCTCACATTGCAGCAGCATGATTTGTCTCAACTAAATCTCTTTAACTTAAGGTATCGTTAAAGCTCAGGTTCAGGCAAGGTCACAAAACAATTATTGAACAGTCTATAAAACAAACATTTGTTTTAAAGAAATTAATGCATACAGACGTGTTAAAATCATAATCCAAACACACACCAAACTGCATTGACACGAACACGATCTTTGGCTCTCTATCCCCTAAAAGAGGGCGCAGCCTTGACCCGAATGTGTGCTCCAGGTATGAGTTCTAAAACCTGGAAATGAGTTTGCATTTTAGTAGTCCCCTCATATTGAAGTCAGTGGGTTTTTTCAATGGGTTTTTGGTTAGATGACTGAAATGAGGTCTGTGGTTAACACAAGCTGAAGAGACTTTTACGTTTTGTTCTACGACATAAAATATGTCAGTAAATTCCCCACTTATGAATTCTGAAGCTTTTATGTGTCTTAAAAAAGGTGGTTGCTAACAAGTGGCTTAACGAGACTACAGAACATTATCACGACGAAGACGGCTTTACAGCCTCGTTGCGGTGGTGATGTTGAGACATTAGTGTTGTTTTATTAGCTTTTTACTTCTGGCAACTGAATTTAGGCTTCAAACATCGTTCATTTGTGAAGATTATCTTGCTGAACAAAACGTGTAAATATCGTAAATGTTCGTTTGCCACAGAGCTTATTTTCTATAATAATCCAAAATCCAATGGAAAAATCCAATCTTCAGTCTTTTGAAGAGGGAATCAGGGCAACACTAACATCGACCTCCAGAAAAACGTCATCCCTGGAGCACTCTATTAGTGCAGTTGAGGCTGAAGGAAATGTCATTAGTTTTACAGGTATTTGATCATAAGCCAAAGTATTGGACAAAACAAAATTTTGACATGATGATGATCAAAGTAATGGCAATTGATCCTGAAAGAAACATGGATATCCGTACCAAATTCTACGGCAATCCATCCAACATTTGCTACGATATTTCAACTAAAGACATACACACATAAAGACCAACTTAGAAGCCCTTGAAAGAATGTTATCTACCTGCTCTGTCTCTCCATGCTGGCCACTCTCAGGTGCTCCCACCGGGAGTTGAGGAGGTTCATCTGCTCCCTAACTTCCGTGTCCTCCTCTTCACTCAGGTTCCCCTCCCCCAGCAGGGCGGCGCCGGCCCGGAGGACCCGCCCCACACTGCCTTGGTGGGTGGTTAGCTCCACCATGTACCCCTGGCGAGAGACATTTCACACACATATTCGCAACGATTCCACTCATTTTGCCTAATTACCCCTCCATAAGAAGAGAACTGCCTCACATCAGTACTCCCCCTGAACGACCCTCATTCACTTTAACTACTCTCAAAATACATTTCCACCTCTCACCTCACTGCTTAATCTATTTCCTCCAAGCACACTTATAGGATCCTTCTAGGATCTCACACAGCAAAATGGTCAGGGCTAATTTAATTTTCAGAGCATAAAAGTCGATAGTAAGCCCGTGGTCCTGTAAGTCCACATCCATCAGAGTTAATTCAACACTTACAGTTTGCTGTAAAACAGCTGCACAGTGCTGGAGCAGCTCTGCAAGTAAACAACTTAAAAATTCACAGATCAATTCAAAATAAGTTACAAAGACTGGAATATTTCACTACCTAAAGGAGACTCATCTTAGTATTTTTTAGGAATTGGCTAAATCCCTAAACTGTTAATTTGGAAGATTCTTGTTACAGTTTACTGTTCTTCGGTGTTCTGCCTTTTTCAGATGTTTGTTCGTCTTCCATCAACAAACAGCAGAGATTGTTTTTTGGTGATGGGCCACTTTACACTCATTACTGCAGTCTTTTCAAGCCTGGCCCTTCAGTGGAGTGGAGGGAGGGAGGCTCATTCTTTTCTTTAACTACACAGTTCTCCTAGTTATTGGACATGGTATGTTGTTATGGATTGATGGCTGCTATTACTTTAACTTCTTTGTTGTGTTTTTGGTTAGGTTTCGGCCGTGCAACACTGACTTAAAGGCAAAAAAACAAGAAGACTGTGTATTGTGTTTGTTTACAGCTTCCAACAGGGGCACATTATTGCTGCTCTGTTACCACTACAAGAATCACAACTCATTATATAACTACAATTAACATCTCGTTATAGCATCGTGCGTGTAAGAGCCCTGCCAGTAGTATCAAACTGATGCTCTATTAGGGAAAAACAATCTTAAATAAATGTTTTTTTAATATTATCACTAATTACAGCCCCATAAAAATGTACAGGACTTCACTGCAAAGTTTTGCTGGATGATATTTTGTGTTCCTTAATAACATTACAACGCTTATAACAACTCCTATAAAGGCAAACATATAGAGAAGATGTTTTACAACACTTTCTACATTTTATAAACCATTAAAATTTATGCTGCTAGTTAGGTATTTTAACAAGGGGGTGTATGGGTACTGACTCGCTCTTGGAGCCAGCCTCAACTGGCCATTAGAGGAACTGCAGTTTTGAGAAGTTTTCAGAAGTTGCTGCTTGGTTAAAACTCAGAAAAATTTGGGAGTTTAAAAAAAAAAAAAAAAAAAAAAGCATTTTAGGAACACTAGATCTCATAATGAAGTGCTTTTCTGCTAAGCATCATGGATGAATTGTTGTTTACAGTGGAGTGTTAAAACAGATGTTCTGCTAAAAAAAAAGGCTGCTCCAGGAGCATCACTAATTACAGCCCCCCTTGTTATACCAGGAATTCACTGCTCCAGCTCTCACCTCATGTGTGTGGAACTGTTCTTTCACCTCCTCCACATTGTTGGAGATGGGAGGTTGGCCCTGGAGTCCATCTTCAGCCGACAGCAGCCATGTCAACACCTAAAAAAATTCAAATTAACATGACACAACACGAAAAACAATCCAGTCACTAGGATAAATGTTTGCACTGTATGTTTCTGAAAGCTACAGATTTATTACATTTGTACATTTCCTTATGTTTGAACAACTCTGGAGTAAATGATTACTCCAGTTTTGGGGGCACAATTTCCACTGAAATTACAGGGAGGGGCTGCCAAAGGATAAGTCTGCTGATATTCTGCTTTTTCTATTGTCAACAAGTCCCTTTAAACATCTAAACCAACACTGTGTTAACATCTCTAAATACTGTCCGACTTCACTATCCTGTCTACAGCTCTCAGTCACAAGACCACTGTTCCTACTGAATATGTTATCTTTTAAAGATGCCTCACATATATAGTTTCTTTAAAAAAAGGAGTCTGTTATTTCCAAAAACATCTGGTCACTGTAGTTTTATCAAATACAACTCAAACAGGAGGAAACAGTGCGCTCTTTAGGGACTATTTTCAGCAGGCAGATTAATCCATATTTGGTGCCCTAGTGAGAATTTCAGGAAATAGGACAGCGTATGAGGGATTGAGTCAAAATGAGCTACAGTGTGTGTTTTCATGGGAATGAAGGAACATGTCACCCTGTACAACCGTGTGGCTCATTGATGTGTTTTTAATAGCTTTTGGACAACAATAGAGCTCTATGGCGCAGAGGAAAGAGATATATCAGGCTTTGATACACACAATGCAGCTGGATACATCTATTGCTGTTCTGGCCCTGCACATGGGATGTGTTGACAATAAGAAAGATATAGAATATCACCAGACTTGTCTTTTAACAGAAAAGTACATTAAATAGAGGATATGAAACATTTTTTTTATCACCACTGTAGTGACATACCTCCTCCAGTGCAGCCTGGTAGCTCTCCAGGCTGGTGGAGCCTGGAAGCAGAGGACTGAGGCCCCGCTGTAGCTCCTCGTGACCAGGACTGAGGAACTACAAAGGGAAGGGATGGATGAGAGATAACAGACGGAGATGGAGCGTGATTGTGGGGAGGGATATGAGGAGAAGCAGAGGGATAGAGGATGTCAAGGTTACAAGGTAGGATGGAAATAGGGTTAGGAGAGGAGGGAATAAAAGAAGGTTTCGAGTGAGGAAAAAGGGGGCAGGGAAGCAAGGAGATCAGTAGGCAGCATGGAAGAAAGGTGGGCAGAGAAGACAGACAGAGATGAGGAGAGGCCTGTCAGTGTTAGCCATTACCGGTGCTGACAAGCAGTTCTGGCCTTTGTCCAACCTCAACAACTTGTCCTCTTTCTCTCTGGGTCTCTTTCGCCCTCTCTCTCCCCGTATCTCTCTTTGTGTGCACGCTACTGATCTGGACACTAACAACTTCTCTCTTTTTATCTCGGCTCCACGCTCCTCCTCTCGCTCTATTCTTCTGTCTGGTAATAAGGTCCTGAAAAGATACACAAGGCCCATCCACGGTGCTGATAACTGTCCAGCCTCAGTCAGTGCCGTTCTCTCTTTATGCCTCTTTTGTATTACAAATGTGCTCCGTTTTGTCTGATGGTGGAGACTCAGAAATAACTCTTTACTGACAGAGTTTACAGCTTGTGAAGTAATCAAATATAAAATAAATGCGGAATATTCAGCTCCCTGACAGTTTAAAGCATGCTCTTTCTTTCAAACTCTATCTTTATATACTAAGCTGTCCATATAAAACATGTTTGACTGAGGCAAACTGAGGACAGTGCATTGTAAAAGTCTATTCCTCATATTCTCAAGGGGGTACTTTGGTGAACCCTGTTGCAATGAGACTGGGTTTTTTATCCAAGGTTCTGCTTTACATCCTACTTTTCAGAGAACAGTGGGGTGTGCTTGAATACAGCTTATCTGACAAATTATCTTCTCTTCTTGCGATGCCTTTTAGGTGCCAGCCAATTTAAGTCGAGCACCCTGCTGTTATATTAAACATTTGACACAGTCTCTGAATACATTCACTCGAGCCGGAGCAAATTATGGGCCACATTTAGTCACGCAGCGCAGGGTGACGGCTTTGAAAATGCATCTGAACTTTTTGAAATGTCATGTTGGAGAATACAGGGGACATATCAAAAACAAAAAGTACAAGATGAGTGGATGCACATTAACTGTTTTTGTGTTGCAGGGTGCTGTAGGAGCTGTTGCATTAACTGGTGACAGATAAGAAGCAAACTTGTCAGTTTGTTTTTGGTTGTAAAGTGAGGCACAGAGCAACCTTTTCTTAGTTTAGATTAGCAACAGTTCAGTAAAAGTTTCCAGTTTACCCTTCCTTCTAATCTTTACACTAAGTCGAGCTAATCAACTCCTGGTTGTGGCTTAATATTTTAAGGTTCTGTATGTAACTTTTTACATGTATCAATTGTTTTTTGTTGCTTATGGGTGAACAGGTCGTAACTTCAAAACGGGGACTTTCCTCAACTTTCTCAATTGCCTGTGACAGCCCGTGGACTGACCTCTATGTAAAGGAATTTTCTGGGAATTTTCTCTTCAGTTCTGCTACAGCACTAACAGTGTGGCCCGCTAACGTCAACAAACCACTGGCACCCACCACAACACAGAGTCAACGCAGGGTGTTTTTCCACGATATACATTCTGCAATGGTGGCGCAGCGGAGAAAAAACTTTATTTAGCAACCTGTAGCAACTCGAATTCAGCCAGAGTAAGACTGAGTGCCAGAGTGCTGGGGGTCTGATCACGAACTGCCTTTCCGAATACCTGCTGGATCAGCAAACTTTCAGGTGCTACCCTTACATAGGTTGGTCCCAGCACTGCAAACAAAGACAAACTGCTAGCTAGCTAACTTAGCAAAATACTGTCTTTATTGATTATCGTTGTGTAATTTATTCAGACTCAAGGGTTGATATGTCAGTTGACTAACTTGCCAAATTACTGCCCTTAGCTTATGTGATCCATTATACTAACTGACGGTATTGATTTAGCGCTTTCTACTAGCCAAGAGCAGTGCAGGGGTTGCCTATAAGCTAACCTGAACCTGAGCTAAGGTTAGCCAGCTATCTGTAACTTAGCTAATTAGTTGATTGCTTCGTAACATTAGCTGATAAAATAATTTGCAAATGGCAAGCTCCTTGGATACAATGGTCCGAATGAAATATCACAGCTTTGCAGATAGTAATGTAATTTATTTTACGGTCAATCAGTCATGGTCAGTTTCTTGTTTGGCACTGTTTTTGGCCAATTCCCAAGAATGCCAGCACGAGCAACAGGATGCTAACTGCAGTTTACTTAACAGCCTAAGACATAGGGGGTCACTATATACAAGGATTTTCTGAAAGTTACACACAGAACCTTTAATGACAAAGTGGTATTGATCTTGAAAAACAGGAAGTTTATCAAATTTTGATTCATTATATAAATATCATAATTATAATATTGCTCAACTGCACTGATTAAGAGGGAGCCTTGGTATCACTACTGATAAAAAAGACGACCTCGTGAGCATAGTCAGTACCTCTTCTGACTCATGGATTGTTAAAATTAATGTATCACATCATGAGCAAAATAGTTTTTAAACCATGAATTACATGAAACGTAATGTGATTGACAAGCATGAACAAAAACTATCCAACTCAACAAGTAGTTTCATATTCAGTCTTAAAATACTGTTTTTCTTTACCATAAGTTAAACAATTCAAACATTAATTCCACTTTTCAATGTGTTTTCACTTGTTGCAGGTACCATGGTAGGACAAGGTACACCACCTCTTAGGCATACAATTATATACAGACTTGGTGTGATGGACAATTTTTGTCAATGACACAGAGAAACAAGAGCAGACAAAACAACAAATGTGCAGCCAAAACATGCACAGACAGATGGACGCTTGGCATGGAGTGTTAGCACTGCGAGACACGGACCTGATCAGTAAAACGCCTCCTCTTTTGCTCGGGCGACTTGACATATGCAGCCTGGGTGTAGGCATAGCTTTTATAGCGAGGCTGAGGGGAGGGACTCCGCACTCGGCCCTGAGCCACACTCACTGTGATCTGAGAGAGATGGAGAGATAGAATGGGACAGAGAAAGAATAGGACAGAGGAAGAGGGAGAACGAGTTGGCAGGAGAGGCCAGAAAAGAGGAGGGAGAGGGAGAAAAAGAGAAGCGAAAGGACGCAAAACATAAAGCAAAAAAAGATCCAAAAGCCAAATTATACAAAGGAAGAGGAGGCAGAAAATGAAGAGGCAGAGAGTGAAAGAAATGCAACAGGGAGCGAGTGGTGATGAGAAATTAAGATGAGGAGAGATGAGAAAGAGAAGCAGAAAACAGGAGAAAAAAAAGGAAACATGAATAATCACACATAAGCTCTGTTTCCATCCAAATGTCAAGCTAATTTTAGGTGAACTTTCGAATCGACATGAATAAAAAATAAATCACAGATTATGTGTGTTTCCATCAACAGAGTGTCAAAAAACACATTTACAAGAAAAATGGAAAGTCTCCAAAATTAAAACGGGCAAGTAGTTATTTACTTTCATCTCAGGAAATGTTATAAATGTTGCCATATCTAATGCTCTCTGAATATGAAAACAGAGATATACTGCAACAAACTAAACTTTAACAGGCATCTTACGCAGCTCAGGAAGATTGTGGTGGACTCGTAAAACCCAAAGTCACTATAATGAACTGTTTTAAAAGTAGACTGAAGCATTTATTTAGATAATTCCTTACGCAAAATGTACTTAAAGTGAGACTATGTAACTTTGAAATAAAGAAACAACATATTCTTCTTCTTACAAGTGAAAAGTTAAAAAGCAATAAATGCTCATTTCAATACACTCATGACAACTTTTGATAGAATACTGTTGTGTATTGCACATTACTGAGTCAGTTTGCTGACTTTATGACTCTTTCCTGTAATTTAGCATTTCCTATTATCTTGCTATTGCCACCCGTGGCAGCGTTGCTCCTGCACATTACATCGGATTATTGTTAGTGATGCATTCGTGTTTAAGTAGCAATTTCCAGCGAACAATACATCCTATTTTAGAGGCGGATTTTCCATGAAATATAATCATCAAAATATATTTTTCTCTGAAATGTAGTGGATTTGAAGTATAACAGAGGTGAAAAAGAAAAACTCAAGTATACTTTCTACCACTGCTGATTATGTATTTGTAAAATGTATAATGGCTTTCAAATCTGACACTTTGAAAAACTCCTTGGATGGAAACCCGGCTACAGATAATGCAGACATGAGAGAGCGCAGAGGTAGAAAGAGAGAGAGAACAGATGTGTTATGCAGGAGATGTGGACAGAATGGACAACAGACAGTAGCGCAGAGTCAAAGCTGATGTTGTTGTGAGCAGCTCCCGTTCAACAACCCTCCATCCTCGAGATCCACCACACCCATGCAGACACTCTCTTTCTGCCTGCTGACGTTTAAAATGTCGACAGTTTTACACTTTGTTTTCTCTCCTGGGAAAGAGATCACTGGCCTGTTTAGCATCTTCACACTCACTCTGGCACATTTATCCCTAACTAGCAGCAGCTCTGTAGAACTGCAGTCCTAAGCAATTTATCATCACCTATCATTTACTGGCTAACAAACAACGGACTGATTTTTAGTTTCATTAGATCTCATTACAGGTTTACGTTGCGAGAACGGTAAGAATATACACAGTCTTCTGATCTACGGTCCCTTGAACTCACCTCAAGATATCTGAAAGAAAATGGGTTCTATACCCACAAGTCTCCCCTAAACTTGAGTTCCCAATAAATGTTTTTTTTTCCTTACAATCAATCTCCTCCTTTTAACTAAAGCTGTATGTTTGTCTTCATAAGGAAAAGGACAACCAGCCTACTCGAATAACAATGATGTGTATCAGATAATTATTAATATTACCTGTAAAAAAAAAAGTCAAATTAATGTGTGATTGCTTAACTGTCATTTTGATATAACTTTCAGCTAACCTACGGTATATACTACATCAGCACAATGGAATTCCTGAAATTCAATCATGGCTGTTAGTTTTGGTGTGCCACTCAAAGATTTTCAGTGGCCCCATCTGGGGTTAGGGCTGTAGCTTTTAGCAGTAGTGTGAAAGTCCAGGAAAACAATGTTGACCAGAAGTGTAGGTTTGCTGCACATGCTCACAAATGTTTTACATTAAAAATTCAAGGGATGGCTTATTGAAATCAGTCCACTAATGAGTCATTAAGTGTGGCGCAAACACTGTTTTCGAAGCCTTTTGGATATGGTTCACAGTCAACTGTAAAACTATTGTACTGTATGAAGTTTGGAATATAAAAGTGGGGAAGAACCTTTCTTGCGTTTGGTTGTGCCTCTCAAGGCAATTACACAAATACTTCATTACTCAGTGTATGACTCAACAGCAGATATATAAAATCTGTAAGTCAGAGCAAAGCCATGACTTTCAAGATTTATTAAAAATCTTTTAGTTCAGTCTAAGTAAATGAGGTCTCTTATTGAAAAATTCTCCATGACTGACAACACTAATTCCATCTAATTTTGTCACTGCAGTGAAGGCACTATGTAGCCAAAAGTATGTGGACACAAACCCACATGTGATTGCTGAACATCTCACTCCAGAACCATGGGAAATAATATCCTGCTCTAACAGCCTCCGTTCATCTGGTTTCTGGCTTTTCAAAGACTTTTAAAACATTCTGCAAAAGCACATGTGATTAAACATGAAATTAAATCAATAGTATAAAATATATGAATAGTATTAAAATATAAAGTGTGATGAAATAAGAAGAAAACCAAAAAGGAAACCAAACTAGTGCAGGGAGGTGATTGTGCTGCTGGAAAAAGAGGCACGGTGTAACATGGGAATTTAGCACCATGACATTAAATGCAGGTGGATGAATGTGTGCACTGTTTAGGATTTTACCTATAAAATCATACAGCAGTCAAACTGTACAGGTGCCACATTTTCAAACAGCTGAGCTCTTGTTTTGGAGGGACAAATAACTTTTAATTGATGACTAATTCTCTCACTAGTTTGACATTCCCAAGCTGCCTTTACTATGACAGCCGAGTGAGCTGCTGCATCGCTAACACCAAGTCAACCATTCCACCACAGACATCATAAAAGTTTAATCTCTCGCTGTCTCGGCTCTTTCTCCCCAGCTATCAATCTCCCCTTTCACCTCCATCCCCTGTCTCTCTTCTCTCCCCTTGCTCTTTTTCGTCTTTTCACCTGTCATCATCTCTCTGTCTGTCTTCCTCCTCTGTTTTACCCCTCGCTGTTTTCCCCTTTCTCTCTTTCAAGGTGGATTAGGTGTTTTTCTTGCTGTAAAGAGCAGACAGCCAGAGGCGACCCAGCCCGGGATCAAACGCTTCCTGGCAAATAACTCTTAGCGTTTGTTTGCACCAGCTCGGAGCAGCAGACGGGTGGGGTTTTAGAGCATCAGGACACCTCAGATAATGTCACAAAAAAGCTGACTTTTCTAATTTGAATCAATTGTCTCAGACTTTGGATTTAGTCATTTTTCCCACTCTATTTCCATGAAAAGCTCCCTTCCTCCCTGGGTCCCAGGTGGTGGTAGTATGGTGTTGATGTAAGGAGGTGGTGACAGCACCGCTTTGATGATGACAGATGAGGGAGGAGGCAGATAATAGCCGCTGTCAGTAACTCCTTTTTTTTCCTCCCGTCTTTCCTATCCCTCTCTCGTTTTATTGCCATCTGACTTGTTCCTCGCACTCCCTATTTGTCTGCTCCATCTCACTCTTCATTTCCCCCCCTCTCCACCTCTTCATCTTTCTGTACATCTTTATACATCTTTACACCTCCCCACTTCCTCTCTTTGCCCTCTTATCTTTCCTTCAAAATCTATGCCTTTCTTTTCCATCTCTTTTTCCGTCTGTCTAATTCTCAGAGGGAAAAGGCCTGCAGTTTCCTCCACTCAGATAGCTGATGGGGGGGAGGGGGGGTGGCCATTAAACTGACTGAGATAATAATATTACCAGCCATTACTCCAGGAAGCTCACTCCATCCTGCTGCGATTCAGCGCGATAGCATGACACTGACCTCTTCTTAACTCAGCTCGAAAGGTCAGCACTGGTGGATCTAATTTGTGACTTGAGATTTGGTCCATTTTTTACAGCACTTTCATTGAGAGGTTCTGTCTAAATTTAGCAGTCAATTTTCATTCCAATGCTCACAAATTTCCGAGAGTGACTGAAAGAACAAGATATGAGATTTGTCTACTCCTTACTGAAGGGTGACTACATCTCCCTGCATACCTGGCAGGGCTTGGGAATCCCCAGCAGGAAGAAGTTCTGCCTGCACTGCTGCCTCTGAGAGCCTAACCTCAACATGCGATGACTAAATGGAGGGATGAGCAGATGAACGGACAGATGGTGATTAGGTGGATGCTGAATTGAAGTTTTATTTCAAACTCAGCTTTGGGAACATAAACTGTTAATGCTTTGTGTGTCAAAGGTCTTAAGATGGTCCGTTACTTTAATTCTATTACTGAAGAAGTTGTGATGCCAGAAAACGCATTGCTCTGTTCCAATCTTAGGTTTACTGCAGAGAAGGGTTGGGTGTCATTGTGGAGGACATAGCCACCGTGACATCACCCACTTGTTTGCACTCCTGTTTTGAAATCTCCAGTTTAAAATTTGGGCCATTCCCACCTTGCTTTTTTGGAGCTAGAATTACGCATATTTGAACAAAATGGCAGAGAAAATCCTAACGCTAGCTGCTACCTTAGTTAGCACGGTGCATTAAGGGCCTGCAACTGTGATAATACTAATGCTAATATTTATTTTTGATAGTGGAAAAATAAACCTTAAACTATTAAAAAAATGTTAAACTGAGTGATTGCTGGGAGGAGAGCTGCTTGAGAGATAGTAGCAACTGACAGTTTGCTGATCCAGCAGGGAGTCGGGACAGTCCAGGGTCAGACCACCAACGCAAGGTAGTGAGTACTGATACGCAGCCCTACTACAGAGCAAATCAGATAATATTACTTTACTGATATAACATTCCTGCTATATAATAGTTTATATTGAAAGTGCTCTTCATCAGCCTTCAGTTGCAAATACTGTATATTACAGCTTTTTCCAAAATTCTAGAGGCTCGAGGCGGAGATAAAATTGTTTATTTTTCAAAGTACTCCCACACAACAATACCACTCCACAAAAAGAGGCTGACCTGAAAAGGTATTTTCTGTCTAATACAATTTCAGGAGCAGTAAAGCTGAGAGGTTATTGTCTTGTGGCAGATCTTTTCTTTTTTTTTATTATTATTTTTTTTATTTTGGCTCTCTGTGCCAAAACGTCTGCTGATATGATCATAATATTTACATAAATTTGCAGCATTTTCTCCTCTTAATCACGCCTTGTGATTAAAATGGTTGCGATAATCTGCTCCTCCAGGAAACCTGCTCGCAGTTTGTGGCACCACTGAGAGGAAAATATGCTCTCAAACTGTTCATTATCCAATTTAAAAAGTAGAATCCGAACAGTGATTCTCTTTTTAACTATGCTGGTGAGCCTGTGTGGATACTGGTTAGCGCCTTCATTTTATTTTACAAAAGTACAGGGATAGATGGAGTTTCAAACCTCTCTCTAATGTTTTTCCTTTACTGCTTGTAGAGATGTAAGAATGAGGTGTCCTACCTGACCCTTCATTATCTAAAAGATCTCCAAATCTCTGCAGAGTTTCTTTGATTAATTCTGTTCTTGCCATACAGTGCTGATTTAGGACAACTTGATATGTGATAGCAGGGATCATCCCCTCTGTTTCTTTCATCCCCTTCAGTTTCTCTGGGATACTACAACAGACAGAGGGCCCTGCCGGGAATTCCACAAGCTCACTTCGTAATCTTGATAAAGTGGCAGGTTGGCAGAGTGGCGGGACGGAAGTGTTGATGCTTCGAAGGAGTGCAAATTCATTTTGTAACTAGGTTAGAGAATCCTGTTCTGGAGCTGATTATATGCAGTGGAGAAACAACTGCAGTAATTTAGCTGTATGATATGCAATACTACAGAGCCTACTTGAGTATGTAGTGTAGGCACTGCCACAACAACAAAGCAATGAAATGTAAATGTGAAGCTCTAGGACCAAGTGAGTGTACAGCACAGACACAATGCATGCATAGCAAAGGCCCATGGGGAATCAATCATGGCATATTGCTATCATGACCGCATGAAGCAGTCATGGTAACAGTGACGGCAAATTGCACAGACACAATGACAAGAATCACTGGCATGAAGCTGCCACTATCACCATTCAACTAGTTCCCATGATGTGTTACCACAGAAACAACAATGGCACATTACTATGGTAACAGGACGCCGAGCTTCTATGACAATATCTAGGGCACATTAATTTTGGTTTCTTTCCTTCGTTTCCTTTCTTCTGTTTCCTAGAGAGATGGCTGTTATGACTTGATTTAAAGTGGGACTAGACAACTGTTATAATTGTTGGCGCCTCTGTCACTAACACAACTGGATCACTTTCCATTTTTTTCCTCAGAGCCTGGCAAATAGTCACAATAATACCGGGGGTTTAATTATAAATATTAACACAGTTACCTTTAAGCTTTTCCTCACAGCAATAAACAAATGTAGTATCGCTGAATGGTGAAAAAAACAGGAAAGGATAAACAATCCTCAAAAATATCAACCTTAACAAATCTAACTGAAACTACATCTTGTGCTGCGGCTCATAATCACAGCAGCTCTGATGACATCACTCAGGTGCGACAAAGAAAATTACAATCAGAATGAAGCAAACAAACCTGTGCAACAATACACAGGCAAACTTATTACATAACAATGCATGCTTTCTAACATACACTGATACTCTTTGGTAACTTGGGATAGCTATCAATAGCTACCATGGACAACGTGGTATTTCTGAAAGTGCTATCCACTTCCTGTTTTGGATGAGTAATGGTTGATGCGCTTCCTTTGTGCTGCACATGGAACCTTCATTGCACAGACAGAATTGCATAGTGAAAGTGAGGTTTAGGGGGAATAAATCTAAAGGTTGATGGTGTCATTACTCTATAGCCATTACATTGTACAATCAACATTTTCTTCATAATGATCAGTTAAAGTAAAAAGCTTGTCTTTTTCCACTTTAATAAAAGTGATGAAATGCAAGAATTGTTTCGGAGAAAATTCAAAAATCAGTGAGGCGTAGCAGTCCTACGTGGCAGCCTTAGTGACAGTCAACAGAATGCAATGGCAGGAAGGACTGACAACGTGTGTGTGTGTGTGTGTGTGTGTGTGTGTGTGTGGTTCCACCCGTGTCTGTGTGTCTAACCTGCTGAGAGAAGCGCTGCTGGGTCTGGATCTGGTAGTGCTCCTCTGTTGTCACCCGGGAGATGTTGGCTGTGGTCGCCCGTGGCAGCGTCTCCACCTCATGGATGGCTTCCATAGAGACGCTTTGGGGAAGCACCTGGAAGAGTGATGTCACGTACATGATGACACTCTTCTTGTCAGGGTGAGGTACCGCCACATCTGAAGAGTGGGAAGTTAGAGGAGAAAAAAAGTCATTTTAAATTTCGAGGGTAAACCCTTCGAGATTAACTTTCTTGTTTTTACGGGAGCTTTAGACACAGAGGAAAGTTACATTCACATAACAAACAAATAAAGAAAAACAATGAGGAAGGAAAACCCAAAACCACACATCACTTTTAATACCTTCATTAAATATATATCCAGTCACAAAAAAATCAATTCAAAATAGGATTTAAAAAAATGGAGAGGGAAGTGTACTCAAAAGAAATTATGCAAGTCCTCCAAATTAAACTGATTTCCTCAATAAAACCATAGCCCAGCATTTTAAAAATATCTTTTCTTAGAACAGTTTTCAAAAAACTCAAGATTTTTGTTGATAAAAACGGAAAAAAATGTAGAGAAAGAGATCACATTTTAAATTTACACACATTTATATTAATTAATCCCATAGACTTTATGAAATAATGGACGTGGCTGAGTTTGGCATTTTGTTCAGCTCCATCTCAGGTTTTTGAAGCCTAAAGTGAGCATCTGTGGAGAAGAAGGTGGTGCTAACCCTGATGCTAGCTGCTAGTTTAGCCTCAAGTGGCCATTAGAGGAACTACAGTTTTTGGAACTCTGCGTTGGTTTCATTTTTCAGCCCAGGAGGTTGCCTCTTGGTAATATCAGATAAGCTAGCAAGGAAGTTCTAAAGTAATATAAATGAGCAAGTTGAAACTACTGTTTGGTGGCTGATCGACAGGAAATCCATCCGCAACAAGAACTACATGATTCAATAATTGTTTAAGTAATTTTCTCTGGATCCACTTTTCTAAATGTGAATTTCTTAACTAAATGTTTTTTTTGTTTTAGACTGTTGGTCTGACAAAACAAGAAATTTGAAGATGTTGACTTGGGCTTAAGAACATTTACATAGAGAGGCATTTCTTAGTATTTTCTGTGGATTAATCAGAAAAATAATTGGCAGAGTCGTTAGTTGCAGCCCTTGAAAACAAATCTGAATCCATTGAGGAAGTTGTTTCAGTGAGACGGAGCTTGAAAATGAATTCAAGTATATGATGGCCTCTTATAGGGCATCCAAGAGGCTGCAGGGTAAGGCAGCCGATGTCTCGACTGCAAAAACAGACATTTTTCTTTGTGCTCATGAATAGCTGTAGGCCTCTTCTTATTTCCCATAGCATCAGTGTGCATCCGCCTGTCTGCCCTCAATCCTACAGCTAAATTAAGTCCGAGCAAAGTTTTCCAACAGGTGGAGGACAGATATAACAGCGATAATTTCAGGAAAGGTGGCCAAGAGCCTGTGGCCCGGCCAGTCAACCTGGGGCAAAACTAATAGAGACAGATCACAGCAGCACCGAGACACAGCAGATAAATGAAGAGATAGAGAGAGGAGAGAAGAAAGAGGGCGAGCTGAGGGAGAGGAGGCTGAGAGCAGAAAGGGAGGAAAGAAAGACAGACAGAGAAAGACGCAGAGTGCTAATGAACTGATGGTGGGTACGTGGTTAGCTCACGACTGTCAGAATAATGAAAAAGAGAGAGAGGAAGACGAAGTCGATGGAGAGGAAGAAAAAGACAGAAAGAAAAATAGCCAGATGCAAAGCAACAGAAATAAGTGTGTGCCAAGAAAGATATGTGTGTCAGTGGATAGATAGATAGATAGATAAAGCTCGTCATATATTTGGCTGTGGAATACTGATTTATCAGCATCACAGAAATCTGAGGATGTTATTGTTTGTCTGAGGAAGACAAACAGCTCCGTAAATAATGCAACCAGCTGCAAGTCTGTGTCTGAGTGTGTGCACATCCCTCACTTGTGCAGTCCACTTTGTTTTTCCATCACATCATCTCCATTTTAGTCATTCCACAACAGCTATATGTGTGTGCATACCTATGAGGGACTGTGGTCGTCTTTGTGTATGGATGTTGGAGTGTGTGTTTGCATGTGTGGATAATTGTGTTTGGGAGTACAATTTTTTGTGTGTGTGTGTTTTTTGTGTGTTATGTTATGTGTGTGTATAAGCATGTCAGATTGCCAGACTGTCCTCCAAAACACGATCATAAAGGTCATTTTTCCAAGCAGCAATTACAATCTATATTTAGGCTTACTGTTAGGTGGTTGTTACAATATCAATCAGAACATTTTATTACATTTTTTGGTCAAGTTATAACATTACTGGGTTTTCTGACATTTTCGATCAGGTGAAGTAGACATTTTACTACATGCTACATGGTCATATATGAGCTCTGTCCATGGGTAGGGGCGTTAATTTTGGAAAAACTCCTGAGTGTTGTAATCAAGGGTAGAAACACATGACCTATGTATGGGCTGTATGGGTGGAGAACTTGTTGCACAGCGCGTTTAGTGTCCACATTTATGCTTATTGATGTGTGTGTCTGCACGTCTTTTTTCCATGTTGCTTCACAGGTGTCTATATGCCTCTGCTTGTATGTGTGTGTGTGTGTGTGTCCCTGCCCTGCAGTGATTACATCTGTCTCTGTAAGCACACACTGTCGAAATGTCATTAGTTTGGATTAAAATAGCTTCTCAAATAATTCCCTGGAAAATATTCGGTTTCCTCCGTGATATTTAACTTATGATTGAGAAATTCTATTCTTGTACAAAACAAACAATAATATTCCATTCATGACTTCTCCAAGTTGCCACGACCCGTGCGAGGTCACATAAAACTTTATAGAGTCGCAGCTCGATAGAAATATGTTTAACCAATATTCCACGCCGTGCTGATGTGTTCAAGGACTATGTGAAGAGTGTGGTTTCCAAAAAGATGGAATTTGAGACCCAAGCTGCAACGCAGCAGCTGGATGTCAGCTTTGATTCCAGGCTAAAGAAGTGAACAGAGGAACAAAGCAAGACAAGACAAGAAAGAGGAGTGAAAAGGAAATTAAGTGGGAGAAGCTGGAGAGATAAATACACAATATATATCCAATATATAAAATACAAGGATTTGTCCCCCTAACAACTGCAAATGACCAGGTGTGTTATCACATCCCCCCAAACTCAGTTTTAAACTCCCCAATGTACTGGCTGAATAGTGTTTACTGAGCTTCTACCTAATGTCGACCAACAACAATGAACACAACAGCTGCGCACGTGACTGGCGAGCATGCCAAACGTTGGGGTCAGTTCTGTATCCTCTGCCGGCCGTGTGGAGATCTATAATTCACAAGGACAACACAGTCTGTTTGAATCATATAATCACTAGTACACATGTGAATTATAAATTGGTGCTACTGCTGCTGTTGACTAACACAGCCCGAGGGGTGTTTTTCAGCCTAACATGCTGAATGATGGTCTGAGCTTCAACTCAATTTTATTTATATCACCCAATAACACTAATCACACATTTGTCTTGTTCCCTGCTATACCGTGTGAGCATATATGTAGTCTGAAAAGGGAAGTGGTCTTTCATCTGGCCTTAAACTCGAGGGGACAGAGTGTTTGCAGTCAGGGCCCACAGCCACTGAAATGACCTGCCCAAGTAAATGAAGCTGTAGATACCCACTTTAGAAACTGGTGTGCGCACCCGTGCGCATCATTCATGGCCCTTTGTCCTGTGTGTGTTCTGTGTTTTACATTTAATATGTAGTCACTGGTTATCTGCTGTGAACCCGCACAGGACTCACTGGAGAGTGAATCCCTGGGGCACCAACTTGTATTGAAAAGTGGTGGGGATAAAAAAGACCTTTTAAATTGTCTTCAAAATATGTGATGTTAGGCAATGTAATGGGGGGGATCAGTATGAGGCCCGAGGAGATAATTACAGCAGGTTGGGGGAAAAAAAGCACAACAACGCATCAAAAGGGTCTTGCTTCAGCTACTACTGAAGGCATAGGTTGTGTTTCAACATGGGGGGGTACATATTAAGTGGGGTATCTGGGGGGCCTCTAAATTCTAAGCATTAAACAGTTCAACAGTTCAAGCGTCTTTATTGTTGTAAAGGAAAAAACAGAGTTCAGGCAGCAGGTGACAATTCAAAATACAAAACTAGAATGAAATGTAATACAGTAAGGCTCTCGGGCATTCTGTATTGCTTCAAATATTTATCCTCCTGTCGATGGACCTTTCTCATTTAATGTTGTCTCTGCTAAATCAACACACATGCAGGCATGATTTACTCCTACCTCCTCTTTTGTCAGGGGAAGTCACTTTTTTAAATGTGCACATGGCACATATTCACATCAATGACAAATTAATTTGTTTAAATTAATTTATAAAGCCCTGGATTTTATTAGCTTTTATGCGTTGTCTGGTTCACAGGGAGAGAATGGAAAACTTGAGCATGAAGAAACTGTGTCAGCACTTTGTTAAAGCTACTGATCGACGCATGTGGATTTTTGGGTTATTTTAGAATCAGTAGGGTAGGGGGGATTTTGTTGTAGCTGACTTTACTTCTTTGTTTCTTCTGTCTTTACACTGCATTTTAAGTTTTCCTGATGTGCAAATGAACCCTTGTCAAAGCGTTCTCATTTATTAACATAACATAACACAACAAGTTTTCTCCTTTTGGTTAGTTGCAGGGAACAGCAACTAATGAATGTAGTAAATATTAACAGTAAGAGTGTTTGAGAATGCGCAGCTGGAACTGGTGTATCGATACTACGGAAAACGAGTATTGAAGCCATTTCAAATAAACTGAATCAATATGTATCAGTTAAACTGATATTTTTGACATCAGTGCAAGCTGTGTATTTCACAGAGCAATTCTAACAAATTGTGCTTTATGTCATGACCCATCAAGCTCCCTGATTTCATGTTTATTTGTCATCCTCGTGTTTCCTGTTTTATTTTGGTAACCATCGTCTCGTCTCATTTCAGATCCCACGTTCTGTCAAGTTTTCCTCCTCTGTAATTACTTGCCTTAATGTTTACCTCCGTCTCATTGTCTCCCTTGTCTTTGAGTATTTAGGTCCTTGTCCTCCCCTCCTTTGTTGCCAGATTGTCTTTACCTTTGAGTGAGAGTTGCAGCATTTCCTAGTGTTTCCTGTGAGTGTATCGTTCAGTTTTTGCCTTCTGACCATTTGTCCTGTGGATTCGGATACTTTTGCCTGTGTGAGTGATTACCCGTGTACCAACCTGAGCCTGATTAAAGACCCTGAACTTTTATCCGAGTCTGTGAGTCTGCTTTGTGGGTCTGTCTCCAGTTTGTGCTAGAGACTTTAAAAGCGATGGGGACAAACTCGACCATCCATTTTATGGAGTGGTGGGGACATGTCCCCATTGTGAATGACGCCTATGGTTCATCCTGATAATACAAAAAGAAATACTTTTGTATTATATAAGTTGTGTGCGATTTTTGGATGCCAGTAGGAGGCTTACTGACCAGTAAGGTTACTGTTCCTTTCAAGTATTGCCAAGCTGTCTATATAAGAAGCCAAGATGTTGCTGCAGTGGCAGAATAACTAAAGTGTTATGAGTAAAGGCAGCCTCATTTCTCACATCAGACATTGACTGTTCTTGCTTTGTTTGAATTGGCTTTTCCTCACTGTAGCCTTAAAGAACTGTAATATAGTTTTGTCAGGGTATATTTCCAATACCTCCTAACCCCATGACCTTACATCTACCCTAGTCAAAAGTACACTTTCAGTACAAAAATATTTACAACTATAATATAGTTTAAACATTTTGTTTACAGCTTTGGTAATAATCCCCCTCTAAACAGCCAGCAAGGGATTTAACTGGAAGAATAAAGAGACATAAAGAAAATAAAAAAGACAAGGGAACAAGGCTGAAGTTTATGATTACACCAAAGTATCCATCACGGTTTGACGGCTAACATTAAAACTACTGTTGGCATCACAGACAATGAGCTGTTTCAAAGGAGTAAACTTCAAACAAGCATCCAACTTCCTAAATCCTGACAGCTCCTCTTCACTGACATATGAGCCAAACAATCCTCAGACAAACACAACTTGAAATCCTTTATAGCATGAGAAACTGTTCAAAAAGCCCAGGTGGGGGGTTAATGGGTTTTTGAGCATTGATGCACGGCATAATAATGATACACGTTCACCCCACTTGCTCAAAACTGGCGATTGTTTATAGTAAGATCAATGGAAATTCATCTGCCGTGATGTGTCGTTTCAAGGCTTAAGTGAGCTGTGAGGGATTACAACATCCCCTATCGCGCTGGCTCAAAAACTGAACATAGCGCTCACAACAGGGAGGATTAAAGGGGAATGCCTCTCAATTTCTGATTTCACATTCAATCAAGACCAATCCTAAAAGCCCAGTCAGACATGTACATGGCAAGATATTAAGAAAATTGATAAAATACTGCACACGTGGAGAGGAAATTTTTTTACCATACAGAAAAAACAACCCTAGTTTATTCTATGGTAATATGAAAAATGTAAAATGCTTATATTAGGACACATTTTTAAAAAATGATGCACAGTAAATAAAAGACAAGGAAGGACAAAAATAAAGGAAATCCATATAACAATGTGTATTGTATTTAATATTTAACTGAATTTCTTTATTTGATCTGATTTATTTCAGCATATTAAATCTTCCAGTTCATCACAGCTCATATACCTTACACAGCTAGAATGCTGCTTACTGGGCACTGTTTACCTCAGTTCCTGAGTCAGTACCATCCTAATAAATTTGGCTTTCTACATAATGCACCTGTGAATAAAATGCACATGACTTCAGTAACAGTTTTGCTTTTAACTGGGAGAAGCGAGGGCCAAGTTAGAATTTGCATTAGCAGCTAACGCTAGTATTACTTACCATATATTGACTGCTCCTCTCTGTAACTTGGTTTTTAAATTAGTACTGAGGCATCTCACATCATAGGCCTATCTTATTACTTTGCTGCTCATTCTAAAGCAGTGGATCTGCCTCCATAATTTGCTATTTGATACACACCACCCACCCAAACATCGATGCAAACCAAGCGCCCCCTCTCATGGCAACAGCTCTTCCTGATGGCAGCGGCCCCCCTTGCAGGACACAATCTGATCAAGCATCTTCAAGATTTGCTGGTACCCAACATTGCAACTCACAGGACCCAAGTATCTGCCGCCAACGCCCCGGTTCCAGATACCACGGGACAATCCCCACAG
Source organism: Epinephelus moara (assembly GCF_006386435.1). Lineage (NCBI taxonomy): Eukaryota > Metazoa > Chordata > Actinopteri > Perciformes > Serranidae > Epinephelus > Epinephelus moara. The sequence continues at coordinate 7,452,462 of NC_065520.1, forward strand.
GACAAGTCAGGGCCATGTCTGATCTACCTCTGGGGTATGGCATGTCTCACAGGTGCTCATTTTGATTTTTATCTAGGGAATTTGGAGGCAAGGTAAACACCTTGAGTTTTTGTGGTGTGGCATGACACATTGTTCTGTTGAAGGGGCCACTTCCATTGGGGAGTGCTGCTGCCATGAAGAGGTGTACTTGGTCTGCAGCAGTGTTTGGGTGGGTGGTGTGTGTCAAGTGGCATCCAGATAAGACAAACAGTTACATGATCAAATTATTAAGAAGTGGGAGAAGACTATTTTAAAAGAAATAAATGTCATAAAGAACATATATGTTTGTCCTCTGATGAGGAGGATGACAAAAAAAAAAATCATTTTTTAATATTAAATGGTTTTATAATAAAAGGAAAATTTAGATATACAAACTTTATTCAGGACTGTGGCCCTTTCACTTACATTGATCGATCACTTTGCCTTCCCCCGACTATCGATCTCTCTAGTTTTCTAAGAGGCAATATCACTGACAATTTTCCTGATAAGTGTAGTAAATCTAGGCCTGTGTTTTCAAAAAACACCACCAACATTTATCACAGAGAGCTGCCCACCAAAGACAGTGTTGCAACAAACTTTGACCCAGCTTTATTCACTTTACCCCTGCCTGACAGTTTTGATTAAGAGTCTGTATACTGGTCTTAGGTCACAGCAGCAACCCTGGCAGTGATGGATGCCACAAATGTCAACAAATCCGGAATGAATACACTTGTTAGGAGGTGTGTTATTTTGTACAAAATCAAAAGGCTTTTCCAGGGAGGTGAGCTCGGTCAGTTTGTGCATCACTGATCAAGTCCTTCCACCAAGGTGACCACAGTTATCACTATAGCAACACCCAATCACAGCATGACACATCAAGTTAAACTGGGCCAATTAAGGTGCATGATTGGAAGGCGTGAAATGCGATGAGAGCCGTAACTCACCTCAAATATTCTTCTCTGGAAATATCAGTGTGTGTGCGTGTGTGTGTGTGTGTGTGTGTGTGTGTGTGTGTGTGTGTGTGTGTGTGTAAGTTACCCTCAGGGTCCAGCAGTCTCTCTATCCCCAGGTGTTGTTCTGCCTTATTAAAGGCGTGTTCCAGTCTGTCGATCGCAGACGTCTTCTTCTCCACTGAGCTCCAATCAAAAAGCTCAGGTCTGCGGAGGCAAAGGGAAATCAGCAAGGATCACTTACACATATTCTCCGTTGCTCAATGTAAATGCTTCAGCACATGTTGAGGAAAAGGGGACAAAGAGCATTCTTTAACGTAAAAAGACTGACATTGCAGTAATGAAAAATGGTTGGGTTTTTTTATTACACAGCCTTTAGATTAATTTTCTTAAATGTGAAATACACTGTAATTAACTTACTTCAGCTGATGCAGTCAGGTTTATTTTTGGAGCAACTTTAAGTCAGCAAACATGTGACCATTTGTTGCGCAGTGATTCTAAGCTGCACTCTCCAGTCAACCACCATTAAACAGTGAAATTAGACCATGATAATGCAAAGCAGTGTGTTGATTGTGTATGTTAATTGATTTAAACATTTGCTCTGTGAAATCTGCTGTAATTCCACAATCAGTAAACAGAATGCTATTGGCATGGAGCAGCGGAGGAAATGATCTGCAGGGTGATGGCTTTGTCGTGTTTGTGATCTTCCACTCTGTATTCCAGTAAAGACACTGCAAACAGATGTTCTTTCAGCTAGCCAGGATTTAATTCATAACTACATGAGACCAGGCTTGAGACCAAGACTCTCGTGAGCAACCATACAGGCAGATAAACACTGTTTCTCCTCTACATGTAATGTATTCACCCAGCTTTCATCCATTATCCATTCATTGATTCATTGATTTAGTTATGTATTTATTCATTCATTTGTTCATTTAATCATTTAGTGTAGCTTTTCTATGTAATAATACAACTTCACTACACTACATATGAAATTATGCTAGATATATAGATATATCCGAGGAAGTATCCGAAGTAAACAAGTTGCATTACTGCAGTAGCGTCTCCCTACAAAACACATATGTTTGAATGCAAGCTGTCCTACGAAGTGTAGAATTTTCTGCTTTTACTTCTACTTTCTACTTTAAATGCTACTTTTGACAACATTGGGAACAACATATGTAGTTCTCAGTTGCTCCAACAGTAGCGGCAAACTTGGACTAAAAAGGATTGTGAAACAAGTAAAGTCAGCTAATGTACTGTAACACTGCCTTGCTATCTTAGCTAATGTTAGTGGGCTAACATGACTGTCTAGAGGCTGTGGTGGTCCCACAGAATAAATTAAGTCAATCAAGTAACTGTGTCAAACAGTAGCTGCTCTAACTAAGGCAATGACCACAAAGGAAAACATTCGGCTGGCATCACAAAACGAACAGGCACAATGTTGTCTGGTGTTTCGTTCTCAGCCAAATGCGTGGTTGCTCGTAATAATAACAGCTGTTGAAAACATGAACAGATTTAAGTGTCCTTGTAAAAGCCCCAATTTTTCTTGAATCAATTTTAAACACTCATCTGTGTTTATCAACTTCGCCAACCATTTACGTAAGTTAAGCAACAACAGATACATATGGCTAAAGTCACCAGTTAAAGCAGCTGTTAAACCAAAACACCAAGTCAATAATGTCTACATTTTATGCCACAGTTTGTCATCAAGCAGTTGAGATAATCTGAGTATCTGCAAGCTTTGCTGCTGTTACTGTCAGCAGGCAGCCGCAGACACTGCCACTTGCCACAGTGATGGCAGCCGTGCAAGAACACACAAATTGGTCGCCAGAATTGTCCGTAGGCTACAGTATACTGGCTCACTGGCTTGGAGTCTTTTTAGTGTCCACCTTATAAACAGCTATGGTTTTAATGGCTTCCTATAGCCGTGCACCACTAATACCAACTGGCACTACCTGACATATTCTGTGTCTTTCCTTTTCTATTTCTCTTTTTCCTTTTGTGAATATTTAGTACTAATTCTCTACATCCAAGTATATAAATGTAATAAAATGTATGAACAAGACCTCAGTTTTGGCAGCCAAATAAATTTCATAATGCATCTCCCTTTGTACGCCCTTGACATTTCCCTTGTCTATCCACTTCCTTGTGTCTGTTGCTTTGTTTTCTTTCTATTTCTCTCTCTGCTAACACACACACACACACACACACACACACACACACACACACACACACACACACACCAGCACACTACCCATTTTACAATACCTGTGGCTGTGGATGAGGGCATTGAAGGCCAATCCATCATTCCAGCTACTGGAGAAGTTAACCACATTGACCTGAGGACAGAGATAATGGATATTAAAGGGCCAACCTGTGAATGCAGTATGACACCATCTGTTGAAACACGATTGCACCAATACTGGTTTCCATTTTCATAGGTATATTAGAGTGAAGGCATCTTTTCTCTCTCAAATTGCCAGTCTGAGCTTTTAATATATGACCTGACAGACTGCAATGGCTAAAAATGGCTTTTAAACGTAATACATAGCTGCATGCAGCTCTGGAAGTAATAAGAAGTGAGGGAAGTGAGGACACAGTAGTACCTAGAGGCAGCCCTGATGTCTAACAACGACCACTGTTTGTGTCGGCTGCAATGACGATTGTCTCCAGCAGATGTTAGTGGCACTAGGTAGCTAACATTAGCTAATTCAACTATGAAAATGTGCTGACTTTTTAATGTCAACTTGGTTTATAACAAGAACCCATGACATGATATTATGCTAAACTAAGTAAACCGTAGGTAAACACTACCATAACATGTTAGGCTACTTACAAATGGCTTTACATTAAAGACTAACTGATGAGTTTGGCAAATGTTATGCTAAAAGCGGCAACTGTTAGCTTATATTCAGATTGTAGCATCCTGGCTCCCTTGCAGTGAATATTTCTATCTGAAGATTTTTTCTTACATAACCAGTAACCCAAAAAGTTATGTAGTAAGCTAATAATATGCTCCTTATCTATGGAGGTAACCCACGTTATAACTGTAATGTTAGGTAGCACGCTAAGCTAGTTAACGTTAGCCGGACAAGCTAAGGTTTGTAGCATACGTCAAAGAGTTCTTCTTCAACTACGGTCCATTTTGGTCTGAGAATTTTTAGAAAATCTGACACATATTTAGAGAAATATATTGATATAATACTTTTAGTTATATAACACTGACACTGTCATTTCCATTGCCATATGTCACATTTTTTTTATAAAATATGTTAGCTTGCTAATACTAATGTCCGTTTTAGCATTAGCATTAAATATACACAAAATACACACTATAAAATGTTTTCTTAATATTTGTACATTCAAAGGAAATATGAGCTGTTTGGAAAGGACAGCCAATAAAAATATTTCTTATTTCAACAAAAAATTACCTCAGTTTTTTTCTTATTGCCCTCCATGAAGCTAACTGTCCTCCTGCTGTGCGCTCTCCTGTCACATGACTATTGCTGTGGTCACCAAGTGTACAAACTCTAAAAGACTTCCCTGAATTTACATTTGGCACGTGGAGGACACGACAGTGACTCCAGGGGACAGGTGTTCTTTTTGTATCAAAAGACATGAAATACAACACATGATGTATTTCATTAAAATGGGCATTTATGTGTTAATTGTTTCTGAAGTTAATATTAGATCACAATTAAGGTCAAAATTAAGCACGGTCTAAAATCTGGCTCTGATACAAAGGAAATATTGCAAAAACCACACACAAAAGGCCACTTTTTATATAATAAGAATAATGATTGACCCATATTTTCATTTATGTATGTTTCTTTTGGTGTCAAGTAAGAGTGCCAACAATAAAAAATAATTAAGGTAATTCAGGACCCATTTTGCTAAATAGGAAATCAAGCACTTTAAAGATTTGCACCTCGGAGAATATATGAAAGAAACTATATAATGCCACATTACCAAAAAAGTGGCATAAGCTGTGTTGTCAGTGCTCTTGCATTTTGGATTACAGGCGTTAATACAGTAGTAAACAGTTCATGCCAGAAGTTACAAAAAGAAATGGAGAAAAAACAAAATGGATTGTACAAACTTCTATAAATACTCCAAAGGAATCTAAAGAGATCACAAAGACCGCTGAAATTTTAAATTAATTGGATTCTTTTTCCACCCTGAAAACATATTTTTAGGACTTCGGCTCAAGTCTTTTAATTTCATATGTAGGGCTATAAAATGATAATCATCTGATGGCACTAATCCCAGATCTGGATCACCACCAAAACCTAATCCATTATTCCTTGGCCCCCAGCCTATCTGTCCAACAAATTTCATGAAAATCTGTTCATGAGGGGTTTTAGTAATCTAGTCAGACAGATAGACAGACTACTGGAAAAAACATAAGGTCTTTGGCTGTGGTAAAAACATTCTATACCGCTAAAGATGAAACGGAGGCAGGACCTGAAGCTACTGCTTTTAAAAGAAGACATGCTCTACATACATGGTCAGTTAATAAGGCAGCTTTTTTTTAATGGTGTCACAGGACTAAAGTTTCCTGAAAACACAGAAGAGCCTGCATTAGAGGAGAAGTTCGGTAACAGTGGGGCCAGTGTGACAGCCTGCAGACTGAGAATAAAACTGAATGAGTAAGGGAACAAACCTGAGGATACTGGCGTGTGTTCTGACGAACCCAACTCAGCAGAATCTTCTCACTGTTGGTCTGCTGTAGGCCCGCCATCACATCTTTCATCACATCCTTTACCTGCACACAAATACAAAGTACAGCTGGTGTAAACACACACTCACACAAACAAAAAAAGTGAAGTTTGTTCATAGGACAGCACTGGAGGAAAGTAAATTGGTATCACTGAAACAGTTTATACTCTGAGAAGCATGAGAGCTTGATCAATTTAGGAATCTGGGGTCAGCTGCACAAAACACCTTAAGTTAAAATAATGTCCTTAAATTCCTGGTTCAGGTTTCCTCAAAATAAAATCAGTTGCACAAAACACCCTTAAGTCTTCTCCTTAAGATTACCTTGGAATGTTCACTGAAGTATTTATGGTTTTCTCTTGGTCCACCATTGCACAAAAGACTTTAGCAACCAAAGCAAGGTAAAAAAACACTTAAAGTACCTTTGACTCTATCTTTTGCAACATGACTGAATTTATGGTGATGAATGAAAAAACTAACACACCCTGGGAAGAGTGTTCTGCGACCAGGAGAACCCAATGGATACACTTTTGATTTTACACTACAGATCTGACTTAATTAATTTTCAACGTGACTTCCTTCCACTGTTTTCTGTTTTCTGGTATTTGGGGATTGAATTGAATTTGTAGTGTGTGTTCTCTAAGATTGTTTTCCTCCAGAAGTCTAATCTTTTCCTCCCCTGACCATTGTGGTTTTCTTGTCTTCTTTTCTTATGCAATTTTTTCACTATCTAACTATAAGACAGCTAAGACAGGTATCACAAGCATGGGTCCAAGCAAACAAACAATCTCCATGGAATCTTTTAGCGCTGTAAAATCTCTTTCAACGCAGTGACTGTAACGCTTTTTTATTAACTAAGGAAATCTTTTAAGGGACTCTGTGCAACTATGTGAGTCCCTCAGCTAAGGAGAAATAAAGCCTCGAGTGTCATACTTAAGGAAAAAACGTAAGGTGTTCTGTACAACCGGTCCCTGCCCATTAGATTAAAATAACACTGACTTCTGGTTTCACACTGGACACAAACTGGGGTCTTCTCGATTTAAGTCCAGTTTTGTTTGAGCCATCCACCTCATCTCTGTCCCACCTTACGCAGGCTTTCTTAAACCTTATACTACACCAGTCTCTCTCACCACCAAGTACTGCCAACAAATAGGTTAACACTGGAGGTATCTGAAAGCCCAGTGCGTCCCATAAGGATGTGAAAGAGTGTCTTTGGCGTTATACTCCAGCTGGCGTGGTAAAGCAACACCCTGGGAATAAGAACTGGCTGTGTATACAGTGTGTGCTAAATTTTGAGGCTTATAAGTGAAGTTTTTTATGTTTGTTCTCCAGCATTTGTCATTCGTATAAAACACATGCAAACAGTGGATTTGTCAGTCAGTTGGAACGGGATAGTTGGCTGTAAAATACACACAACAAATCCTGTAGAAACACAATATCCACCAAGAGAGAACAGACACGCACAGTTAACAGTTGGCTACTGTTAGCAGTTACCATCAAACACACCCACAACCACTCTTTCTCCAGATAACTATAAAGAGCCGTTTTTAAAATATCTGCTGCTTTCTAGCAAAGTTTTGGCGTGGCCTGTCAGTGGATACTTTGCATATTCACATACACACTGGTACCTCCACATGGCAGCAGACACTCAGTAAAGTGCACACAGTCAAAGGATACTTGTGTACACACATATCCAGGCACATGCCTGTGTGTGGATATGGTTTCATCCTCGCAGGCTGGATTTTGGCAGTTGTGAGTGACAGTTTTGGAGCACTTGTTCAGGGCTCAGGGGGAGAGAGGGAGAGAGACATTACACTTTTCACTGCCCGGTTGTGCATTACTTATGCATATCTTACCCTCACCTTTCTATCAGCCACATATGCTCTCACACACACATACATTCTAAAAAAGGCAGTTTTTGTTCCCCTCTACTCCTGTCTTTCTCTTTCTCTTTCTCACCCCACTGTACCACTAAACCCTCTTCCTCTGCCTCGCTCCCCTCACTTTCTGCACTCTGACAAACACACACACGCACTCATGCAGCGAGGTAGTACGATGAATGTTAGCAGAGCTCAGAGCAGCGGCTGGACAGATGAGTAGAAGACAGAATGAGGAAAAAAATGAGTTGAAAGCCTCGAAACAAGTCAACAAAACATCCAAAAAACAATCACAGTCACACACAGTTGCACAGAGAGATGTAAAGTAATAGAGTAAGAAAGATGAGGGGAAAGTTTATTACACACTCACAGACACACACTCACACAGAATGTGCAACTAAACCTATTAATAGAGCTCTGTGTAATTCGGTGTCGAGGTGAATTCCCAGCAAGGGGACTCTCACACACATACACACACGCAGGTTTGTTAGCGATTCCTCACTGAATGTGGCCTGCCGGGTAAAAAAGGGACTCATTTGGGAGTAGGTCACTGCATGCATTTCCACTTTAATTGGAGGGGCGCTTTGACAAAGACTGCTGATTACACACACTCACAATGACACACACACACACACACACACAGATGCACTCACAGACTGGCATACGTGCCCACACACAAGCAAAAGATAACCTCTAGGGCGGTGCAGCCTTTGACAGGCACATTCACACACACTATATACACAGACACACACATACATGCTACAGATAATCATGCGCACTCAGCCAACACACACGCACACACCTCATTATAGAACTGTGTTTTGCTATTAATCGCATCATTAAGTCTATGCCAAAACTACCGTGATTGAGACATTAGCCTCTATTCAACTTAATGAGGAATGAAATACAATTAAAATGTATCGTAATGTAAGCTATTAAAACAACTGACTTTACATGAAGTTGGTTTTAAGCATTGAGTCTATTGTAAAATAGATAATGAACTTTAAATACAGCTTAAGGGGAGTAATAGCCAACAGGCATATTGTTGTTCTGAATTGGCAAAAAGATGAAAGCTCCATCATGAAAAACAAAAATATTAAAGGAACTTTGGAGGTAAGGAAACAATATTCAGTCCAAATAGTAACAGCTCCCTGAAATGCAGCCGGAATTAGCTGCAACTGCAAACAACAAATGTCATAACTTAATATTGGAGGCACTACCAACATATGAAAACTCTTATTGCCTCCAAAATGCCTTCAGAGCACCCAACACACACTCACAAAGACATACATATGCATGCACACACACACACCTGCCAGTGGAGAATGATGCTCCAGATGAGCCCGAGAATCAGTTTGTGATTCCCATCAACGATGTCTGCCGCTCCGATATTCACCAATTCAACCTGGAGGAGAGATGAACAGAAAGTCAAATCTCATTGTGGGATCATTTTAGAAAATACAGTCTCCTTTCTTCCTCTGACTCAGTGGTTCCCAACCCTTTTGGCTGCTGAGCAAAAGTGTACGAATTAAATAGTGTGTTTGTTGGCTCTCATGCAAGCTACCAACATTAGCACGCCGAGCTAACTAGCTGACTAACACTAGAATTACTATCATAACCAAGGAGTATATCCCTGTTAAGGACCATATATTTCACTGAATTTAAACCAATATGCTACTACTGTATATTAGAGTTTAGGCTAACTTCAGCATCTCTAACAGCAACTTGCCGACTTTGTTGGTCAATCCTAATCCTCAAGGCCTTTTCTCTTGTAAAAGTAACACATATTCTTTGACAATATTAACAAAAAAGAATTCTCTTAGCCTCTGTGTTGCAAGTCTAAGTATGTTTTTCTGAAGAAAAACGGGACTGTGTCGTCATCAACAACTGTCTCGGCCATTTTGGAAGGTAAAGTGGTCACACTATGAGCGACAGCAACAGGCTGTAATCAGTTTTCAAAGGAAGTAATTTGAGTTTATTTCTAGCTGTGGTGCTGTGTTATTTATCTCAGTTCGCTGACACTATGCTAGTTTTCTGTGCATTGCGGTGTACACTGAGATGTAATGGGGCGGCAAAAAGTGATGTCAAATTGTGGCTCCAGCACTAATCAAAAGCACAGATATTTAATGACCAAATACAAACTTCATATGACGTTCAGGCAAGGTGCTTTATGGCAAGTAGCAGACACAAACAAGCCCATGACGATGTATCTACGTTAATGAGCGCTTGAGCAACACCTTAACAATGACTCTGCGATAATGTGGCTGGGTACACTGTTGCATTGCCTCTCATAGTGGGAACACAGCATAACACTGCCATCCGCCGGCTGTTTACTGTAAATAAAGAATTGCTAAACTAACAAAAAACTGTAAAAATGTATTATGTTGTACAATCAGACAGAAAGGTAGGTTAACATTATGTATTTCATTTTGTTAGATCAATTATGCATGATTAACTGACATTTTGTTAGCACACAGTTAGCATAACATTAGCTAGCTTATCTTTGATAAGATAATGTTGCTTGCATTTGACTTGTAAATCAAAAGGTCCTGTAGCCACCTGTTTGTAAATTGGACATAGTCCCCCAAAATTAAATGTTTTTGATTTGCTGACAGGTGTAGGCACTAACACCAAGCATCAGAGAGACATCAGGGACCATAATGTTAATGGGTGGCAAGCTGTCAAAGTCTGTAAGGATCAATATCATTAACTAAATTCAATTTTGTAACAGTTCGCTCCTTTCCTTTCATGGATCGAGAGCTTCTCTCCATATGGGTCTTTGGAATGTAGTTTAATATTTCTGACGATTAACAATTGACAGATGATTAATGTTGCAACAGCTACCATTGCTAGCTATTAAGGATGGTGTCGCTGTCCCAGAATACTCTGCCATTCCCAATCCTTTTAAGTAAAAAGTGTCACGAGATAACCTCTGTTGTAAATTAGGCTATATAAATAAATCTGAGTTGAAAACTGAATTGAATTGCTCAATCAACTGCCCACTGTTATCACTGTAAACTATATGCCGTGCTGGAGTAGAAAGCTTGATAATAACAACAGTAAGTAATGGGTCAGGATTAAGTGGACTGTCAGTTCAACCAATAAGTTCTTCCTCTTTCATTGAAGACTTTAGAAGTCTGACGAGATGACCATTTCCAATATTTCACAATTTAAAAAAAAAAAAAAGAGAACAGAGTCACAAAACTCAAGATTTCTTTTATCCTCTGGTGACTGCTCAGATTTATCTTTGGATCCCTACTATTTGCTAAACTTAAGTAAAAAATATAAATATACGCTTTTTTTTTTACTAAAATAAGATATTCTTATATCAAAGGGAAATCTCACAATAGAAGTAAAAGCACAGCAGGGCAACACAATGAGAGACGATCAAAGAAGAAGTAAGGCAACAGAAAGATTGTTGGAAGGGAAAAAGCTCAACACACATATGTGCACAGTAGAAAGACAGTGATATAAAAGAAGGAATGCTTTTCTTAGACAGGAAAGTAAAGGCATCCTGCAAGAGATGATGGTAAAGGTATATGGAAAGACAGATAGAGAGGAGATAGAGGACCAGTCTACGCACTTCACTGTTTGCTGAGTTTAACCACTGATTCATTTAATGTATATTAATGTAGTCAAATCCATATGATATGAAACTCTCCTGCACAATAAAGGGGAATATGTGTGTGTCACTGCACGTATACTCACATTGTTCTTCTGCAAGATCTGCAGAGCACGGTTGACATTGTTGAGCGAGTGAACGCGCGTGAATCCCCTCTCCAACCTCACCTACACACACACACACACACACACGCACAGCCCAGACAGAGGAGATTATTGAGGCATAAACAGACCTTGCTCAGGGGCATCCATGAGCGCTACAAACAGCCACATTACAATAAAAGTGTGTTTGTATGTGTGTGTATGCCATTACAATAAGGAGATAGTATCAAACAAAGGACAAAGATGATAATGTCTCTCCCCAAGATAGAAGTGGAGGAGAGGAGAGAGGGAGGAAAGGTGGAGGAGAGAGAAAGAACAGGAGAGAAAACCAAAAAAGAGATAAATAAAAAATAAAGAGAAATGGTTGAACAGGAGAGAGAGAGAGGGATTCCAGCAAACAGACAAGGTGGAGGAGGTGGGGAGAGCTGGAGGGGAAAAGAAAAACAAGGTGGGAGTGGAAGTTTGATTACAGTAAGGCCGTGGGCTGCGCTGGTGTGTGTGTGTGTGTGTGTGTGTGTGTGTGTGTGTGTGTGTGTTCCCATCTAAGAGCCAGTTTAGGATTTTAATCTTGGCACTTGGCATTTATTTTCCAGTTTTCATTTCCTCAAGTGATGATTTTAACATTAAGGTTAGAAATATGATTAGGTCAAGCTGAGGTTAATGCTGTGTACACACTGTGTGTGATAGAAGATGAAGTGTGATGTGAAAGTTTTGCTGATTTGGTTACAACTTGTCAGAGTAAGTCAAGTGGACAAACTCCAATGTCTCACAGAAGTGCGTGAAATGGCCAGAGTGTCTTAACACTGCATTACATGGTGGTGACATGAAAGCACCAAAACTACTTGGTTGTGATGTGGTTTCCATTAAAGTAACTAGATTTATTGTGTATGGGGCCAAATGGTTGGGTTAAAGCACCAAAACTGATTGGTTAGGTTTAGAGAAAGACTGTGGTTTTAGTTGAAAGAACTACATTTGTTACGTATAGGATGTAAGTATGTCAAAAACTGGCATAAGTGTCTTACATAACGTGATGTAACACCCAAAAGGATGTAAATATGTGAAGTTCAAAGAACTCAGTGTTGACTTTTAGTTTACAGGGGACACGATCAGCTGTTTCCTTGTTTGTTTTCTTTAACCACCACCCATTACGTGACGTCATTGAACCAGGAAATTTGCGTGTCCACCAAGGATCCTGATAGACTTCCCATCGGCAGTGATTCCATGGTGCCAGCATGTAATTTTGACACATTACATGCCATTTGTCTGAAAAGAGATATTCGCATGTCCAACTGTCTTGGATGCAGGTGCGCCGGAAATTATCACTTGAGTTGAACAGAAAATCACGCACACTGCTCTTGCTCAGCTTCACAATTTATTAGTAACACTAACAATTCGGACCTTCTGGACCTTCAAGACCATAATATACAACATTGACCTTAAATAGGCCCACCCATTTTGCAGGTGTGCACAGGTGTGGGGGAATTAATCAGCTGTGGGTGTGTTACCGAATAACTGAAAACAGCATGTCCACCATATGTCATATACCCCACCAGCGAGGTGGTAGCACTGAAGAAATACTTAGAAGAAGAGAAGTATACTGGATATTTAATCTGCATGGCATGTTATGCTATAATGGCTTTGTGGATCTCAAAAGACCAATTCATAATACATGGCATAAGAGTATACAATGCTGAACATTTTGAATGATTAATGAAAGCTGCAAGGCCGATGTGTTCATTCATAAGATGAACATCTTCTGTAAATAACCTTGTAAATAGCCTGTGGAGCCTATGGTTTTTCCTGTGTTTTTCTTGTTCCCTGGATCTTTCATTTGTGAGGTATGTGACACATGGTGTACAGGTTGTCGTCAACTATTGGGTAACGCACCCACAGCTGATGAATCACCCCCCACACCTGGGCACATCTGCAAAAGCGTCTTTTATTTAAGCTTGATGTTGCAAATAATGGTGTTGATCACTCTTAACGAGGTCCTGGAGGAACGAAATGTTAGTGTTACTAATAAATTGTCAAGCTGCGCAATGTGCGGGTTTTTCTGTTCAAACACATTACATGCCACCATAACGTAATGCCCTGTTAGGTTGGGGTCATATCATGCATTTCTGTGGGACCAGGTTGTTGGTAGTGTTACTAATAAGGAATATAATTACTATGTTGGATGAACTGTTATCCGGGATACAAGTACCTCTGGTTGAGAAGCACTGGTACTTATTTCAAAGCCTGCAATATATCATCTCTTCAGGAATTTCCTCCATCAGTACCATCCAACATACACAACCGTTATATATGTATTGTTTTTTTCTTTCCTTCAATAATGGCTGTTTTAAACATAGATAAAACAACAATTCAGGCACCAAATATATTATTAACATCTGAAACCATTTTGGCCCAAAAAGAAGAAGAATTAAATAATTCATACTTCCATTTAGCCAACGTCCCCACAGTGTTGCATGACAGGGGAGAACAATGTTGGAGCCATTTATCCTCGAATACCCTTTGATTTTGAATTTGTTTTCCTGTCCAGAAAAGTGTAAGTGACCCTCAATCATTATTGAACCACAATGGTGGAGTTAGGCTCGAAATTTTTGGGGAAGCCACTTTTTTTGTGGGTGGGGGGTGGGGGGGCTCTGCAGTCTACCAAGAGGTTAGATTGAATAGGTTTAAACTTTGATTTGTCAGCCCACAGTATGTTCAGCTGATATTTCCCTCAGCAACATTCTGCCTGGAGTTTTCATGTTCTCCCATGTTCTCCATGGGTTTTCTCCAGGCTCTACAGCTTCCTCCCACAGTCCAAAGACATGCAGTTTCGGTTAATTGGTGACTTGAAACTGCTGTAGGTGTGAATGTAAGCGTCTCTATGTGTCAGCCCTGTGATAGTTTGGCCTCTCGCCCAGTGTCAGTTTGGATAGGCTCCAGCCCCCCTGTGACCTTGAACAGAATTAGCGGCACAGATGATCAATGAATTGAATTAGAGGCATTTTTGTCTCCTTATATCTTCTTAACTGTCGGTCTGGTTGAACTTGATATTGTACAGTTTTAATGTAGCTTGTCATGTTTTGCAATTGATTTACAAGACTGTTACACACAGCATCCGGTCCTTTCCTTTGCTTGGTAACATCAGCAACTGAGACCAAAATGTTTTGCAGCGAGTAGGGTCATCAGGTGTGACCAGATGTCAGCTGCTCAGTTGTGTAAAGACCTCAGTGAGTAAGGCTGAATGCGTCCTTAATGACCCTACTCACCCCCTTCACAACTGGTTCCTACAAAGCTATCGCAGAAATGGAAGGATCGTGCAAAGAAAAAAGAGAACAGCCAGGTTTAGCAAGTCTTTTGTTCCTATAGCAATCAGACTGTGAGAGGGCACAAAAACAAAAACATAGGAGCCTATGGTATTTTGGACAGGGCTGTGGGGAATGGTAATCATTACACAATACTTGTAAGGGGCATTATATAAATGTATTTATTAGTTGATTATAATGTTGCAGTCATGTCAGTTATGTGGTGGTGGTATATTCATACCAGCTCATGTCCTGACAGCCCCTCCAGCAGCTCCAGCAGACGTCTTCCATCACACAGGTCTGAGAACAGATCATCCACAGGTGGTTTCCCTGTCTAAAACACAGATACACACACAATTATCAGTTTAGCTGAATATATTAATGTGCATTAATACTTAACATTCACAAGATTCTACAGGTTTATTAATACAAAGTTACATTTCTTTAAGTCTGCAGGCAGTGACATGAGGTCAGTTTACCGCGTAAGGGTCAAAACTTCAATCCACGTACTGGAGACTACTCGTAGATGGCCAGAACCACAACAGTTTTTGGGAGTATAAAGAGACGTCTTTTGAGTAAGCACAAATCAGCCCTGTGTTAAATGCGAAGATAGCAGTTAATACCCAAGAGGTTGTTCTTTATCAGTGCTGATAAGTCTGGGATTACAAGCTAGCAGTTACTTCACACTGGAAAACACTTCAGGCTGAATACAGTGAATGTCTTCTCTGGGCCTTCACAGCAGCCAGAGTGAAGGGAAAAGCAGGAATCAAGGAGCTATATTTCAATTAAATAAATAAATAAATAGTTTTTTCACTTTGCAGCCAAGAATAGCAGGAAACTACAACCCATCACACAGTCCATAATAACAACAAAATACAACCCCCCCCCCATCCCACCTGTAACCAAGAGGGGTCAACCTACCAATAGATATATAGATATAGTACATACATTATTAACCAAAGAGACACCTGACAGGGCCTAATAAATACAATTCTTTAAGTGAGCTAGAAGAGATATGTATCTGGAGAATTGTTTTTTTAATGTATCACCAGTTTAAGTTGATGTCATGAAATTTTTTCCACCACTATACTGTGTTAATAACATGGACTGTGTAAAAATAATTAACATAGCCAAGTCACCCATTGGTTTGCGGTCTCCCATTTTGAAACCTCGAGAAAGGGGTTTTTGCTGTCGCCATCTTAGATTTCTTGGAGCCAGAAGTGACCATATTTGGACGAGGATGTGGAGGAGAGAGGGGTGGATATGACCAGCTTGCTGAGGAGATGCTTATCAGCAGGCCCACATGGAATCTGCGTCCACAGAATTCCGCAGATTTAAAAGTTGTTGTTTTTTCTTTTGCTTGTTTTTTATTAACACTATCACATTACAAGCAAAGTTTAATTATGGATCGCCGCTGAAATTAAGTAAACAAATCTGTCACTCAAAGCAGCAACCTCTTTAATTATGCATAATTTTAAGCCTGAATAAAATATAAACATGTAACTTATAGAAAAATGCACCCCCTGAACAGCTGACATGAATAGGGAAATTAACTTAGTAGACCAAAACTGTTTTGTTTTTGTTTTTTGTTTGTTTGTTTTGTTGTTTTTTCCCAAGCTGTAAACATGTTTATTTCTGCTTTAAAGTTGGGCGTTTTAACGTGGGGGGTCTATGGGGATTGACTCACTCTTGGAGACAGCCTCAAGTGGCCATTCAAGGAACTGCAGTTTTTAGCACTTCTGTGTTGGCTTCATTTTTCAGCCCTGCTTGGTTTATAAAAGTATGCAGGTATAAGGCACAACTGGGCAATATAATCACAAAACCATAAAAATAATCTAAAATCAGTAAGTATCTTATAGAAAACCCTAAAACATCACCATTATTTCTCCCATATATTTCACCTCGGTGGTCTTCACAGGGCTACAGCTCTTAACTTGAGGCTGATCAATTAGTTCAATTTAACTTGCATATTGCGAATGACCTTCACATGCCCACGCTTTATTAGAGGTGTCATAACAGATTTGAGATCGGCTAATCTGGACTAATTTTCCAGCACCACTTGATTTAGCATGGTGAGCAGCCCTATCGTATTATTTTAAAAACTGAGAAAAAGCTTGCTGAAGTAAGTAATTATGAGCAAGTGTAAGAAGAATTGGTAAAGACAGGAAAGGGGCAAGGACACAGACAAAAAGTAAGTAAAGTGAAGCTTTTCTTCTGCATGTTTTGCCAGCAGCATCATGTACAAATAGCATCATGAATCTTCCCTGCATTATTACTGTCCTGGTTACTGTGGCAGAGATCTCTTTTCCTGCATCGATCATGCATTATTACAACGATGGCTGCCATGTACAAGTCCCCACTCCTGCATCTAGAATGCATTAGCACTGGCAGCGAATCAGAAAGAAAAAGGTGGAAATGACCCAGAACTGTGGGGAAAAAAATAAACACAATATAGAAAGAAAAGTGAAAAAGGAATAAAAACACTTTTCTATAATGACAAAATTCAGTTATCAATCTTCTGAGAAGCAACTTCTTCCTATCACTGTCTCATTTTCTCACATTTTCCATTCATTTCTGCCCTCACCCTCAATCTTATATTTTACACTCAGTCTCCTCCAAACATTCTCTCACATCTCATTCTCTGTCTCTTATGTTCTTATTTTCCTCCCTCTGTCTATCGTTCTCTTTTTCCATCCCTCTCTGCCCTCGACCTACGCCTCTCGGCATTGTCCTGAGACTGAGCGTTATTGAGTCATTTTCCATTTGCCAGAGCAATGTGTGCAAGTGTGTGTGTTGAGAGTAGATGTATTATTTGAATGGGCTGTGGACAGTGTGTGGGTGTAGGTGATAAGTGAAGAAACCACAGGCCAACACAGATAAAAGAAAAGGAAACAAGGCACGAAAAAGAGGCATATGCACATTTGAATATTGCTGCTGGAAAACAGAATACACACAAATGAACACTCACTCCTCCTGCCCACTCACACCCATTACAAATCCCTCTCTTGTCCATTTAGTGACGGCCTCCTTCAAATTTCCAGTCCACTCCAGCAGTGAACACAGTTCTTCAGGTATTCTTTGGACTGAATTGATGTTCCTATAATTGCAGCTCTCAGAGGAAGCACTTGAACCTTTGAAACTGGTCTGTACTTAAAACTGAGGAATCATCAAAAATGTACACAGATGTATCAGACTTGCAGACTTCATCCAGAGCAGATGTTTTATTGACATTACAGCAAGTGTTTTCTATTTCTCTTGCTTTTTTCGTGAGTGTATTGCTGCCTGAACAAAGCAGCACTTACTGGTGGCCTTCAGTCTGAAGATTAAAGTATCATTTAGCGATATAAGCTGGAGGGGCAGCTCCACCAAATGGCCCTGACCTCTGACCACCCGCAGAGATACTGAATGAAAACAGAATATTCCTTGGGGCAAAAGTGAAATTTCAACACTCTGACACAGGTGGCCAAAATAGACCACATCACAAGGTTGATTTACAGTAACCTCTGGGAAGAAAATCTCATGTCATGTACATAAAATAAAAGCAAACGCTGCCTCAATTAGTTATTTTTTTAGCCACCTAACTTAAAAATCAACATCAGTTGAAGGGTGCATTATATAGAATATTTTCAAATCTTTACCTTGCCGTCAGACAACCCTTTCCGACAGTGAACTTAAGCTGTTATCTTAAAGCCACCGGACTCCACTGACAAAAACTAACTTTACTTCACAGAACACGGGAGTTGCTGGTTTACTGCTGCCTCCATCTGTTAGTGTCTGAGGTAAAACAGAGAAAATATTCCAAGTATAATGTACAATTAAAATGATACTGATTTTTTTTTTTTTTAAGTGTTGCTGTGGCCCCCATCCACAGCTTCCCCACCGTTTGATTCGGTTTATCAAAGACGCTGTCAAAGCAACACAGTATATAAAATAAGCACAGCAGAAACGTCAGATAGGAGGATCAAGGTGTTAAGCTATATATCTTTACACGTTACAGTTACAGCTGAAAATGACAAGCAAGAAATAAACATGTTTGCTGATTTCACATATCTCCACAATTGAAGTCAATTTCCAGTTGCTTACCTGGAAGTGATTGTTGCTGTTTGCGCAACATTCAACACATTCTCATCCCAAAACATCATATATGGCCACTTTGTTAGTGGCCTTTCACATGTACATATTACATGCTGGGTATACTTCTGCGTCTGCTATTGACCTTATAATATCACCGTGATTATTGCTGTTCGGCCATGTCATGAACTGAAGCTGTCTGTCTGTGATCATACTGCTACTGAAATCACTGACAATGCAGCGGTATTCGATGAACTTGGAGTGAGAACAAGCAGCAACATCACGATGACTGATGATTATATTTCTATATTTATGCTTTTTTTGGTCTAAAAATACAGTATTTAGCATGTGGGTACAATTTAATGTTATGATTTTAAAACTTTAAAACTGGAGGTGTGTATGGCTTGCAGGATGTTACAGGTCATTTCATCTTCTGTGTAACATTGTTTGCTACTGCCATTTATACGCTACTCCTTATATCTATACTTTAACCTGCTCACTAAATATACAAAATCTGGTGTCCATGTACCAAGTCTACTTTCTGAGCAGAAATGAGTGATAGAAACAGAACAAGAGGTTTTAAAGCGGGCAACACAAGTCAGAAATGCACTGAGGCTTACTGCATGATTTTTCTTTCTGGAGGCCAAAAATGTCTTCAAGGACAAACAACATATTTGTCAAGTACATTTTGGACAAAAATCCAAAAAGCTCTCTTGGCCATTTTTCATGCACTTTTGAGACAATCCCTAACTCCAACTCTAACTTTAGTTTCCTGTGTCTAATACTGGATCATGGGGTAAAAAAACAAAACAACTGCCTTTGTCAAGCTTCTTTCTGCAGTGCCAAAAAATCTGCTGAAACTTTATCATCTTATTAAAAAGTTTTTGAGGATGAACCTTGCTGAATATGTCTCGCATACCATAACTTGTAACCATACCCTGAGTGTTGTGTTTCCATTCAAAATGACAAAATGAAGCATACACTAAAGCCCAGCAGGCATATAAAATGGTTCGATTTTTCAGGGTGGTCTTGATGGACACTCTCCTCCCACAGCGAAATACATGATGAAAATGGAAGAGTTATTCAAAGTTGATTAAAAAAATTGAAATAGTGGATGGTGAAACATTCCCTCAGGCAATAAATCCTCAGGGGAAAACAGTTACTTGCTAATTGTTAAACACCTAATTTCCATAATTTCCTACAGGAGACTTTTAAAGACTAACTACACCCGGTTTAAAAATTCAGTTTGTCTTGCCAATTACTGGTGACAACATGCTTTTTCCACAACATAGGCAGCACTGGTTCAAGAGGCTTATTGTACCTTTCAGCGCACAGAGGTCAATGCCAGTGGCGCCCACAGAAATCTTTCATAGGGGCGGTCCAACATGGGGTGGCACACCAAATCCAAATCCATAACTGAATTACAGGAATTTGATTATGCTGTTGAAGTATATAGGCAAGCTAAAAACTATGTCAATGGGGAGTTCACGGAATCACGTACTGGTGTACTTGGTTTCTCATTTTCCATTTAAAATTACTATTTAGTGGATGTGCGTAGACTCGTACAGTTAACCTCTCAAGTTCCAAAACAAGCCTGTTTTAATGTGTTACGCATCTAAACAGTACATGTTAGGTAATTCATTGTTCTTCAAATAGGCTGCTTGTCCTTTTCCTTACATTGATTGTAAGGAAAAAAACATTTACTGGAAACAAGCCCTTTCAAGTTTAGGGGAGAATCATAGGTACCCATAGAACCCAATATCATCCAGATACCTTGAGGTGAGAGTTCAAGGGACCCCTTTAAATGGCCATGGCAGTAACTCCCTCACCAAAATTTTACCTAAATTTGGAGCATTTTTTCACCCCTTTCTGACAAGCTATGCTGACATGGTTGGTACCAATTTATGCCTTAGGTCATCTAGTTTCATAAGATACCACTACATTTGCACTAGCTTAAAAGAACATGTCACAACCTTTTAAAGACAGGAATGCTGACCTCCAAATAGCTATTGTATCATGGTGGCCATGGCCCCCCCTGGCTCCTCCTTGGGAACACCACTGGCCAGTGCAGCTATGTTTTTCCTCCTTCCAAAGTCTAGTGCAAAGGTACTCCTTTAATGCAAAAATGTCAATTATAAGCACTTATGACTCCAGGAAGTCACGGCTCCCAGCCAAGAAATAGTCCTTTATAATGGCAAACTGTTTTTACACTTTAGTTTTGTAGTGATTGAACAGTATATATATAAGTTTAACAATTTCAATGCATCCTAACACAACAGTTTGTTTAATATACTACAAATTAGTGCCCCACGAAAGGTGTAACATACTTAACGTAAAGTTGTATACTTACGTAAAGTTAGAGAGGATAGGTTCAGGAAAAGTAACATGGTGACGATGTACCTTAAAATGACTCAAAGTTCACTCAAAGTTCACACGGTTCTGAGCACCAGTCTCCTGAGGCAAGTCCTGTGTTTTGTGACCAATCCACCACTCCAACCTGCCTCCTCACAGGACCACTTCCTTCTTCACTTCCATCAGCACACTGGTCACGTGATCTAAGCCTTCCAGTTATAGACAAAATTCTGGCTCATGATAAGGTGGGATATGTAAGAATTTCGGTGCATTACTTTTCGCAGGAAAATGTAAGAACAGTGCATGAGAATAGCCTGGCAATTTATACAGTGTTGAAAACTACCATTATTTTGAAGAGCTACATTGATATAAATGTAGGAAATAACATTGACGTGATGTGTCGAGAGCACTGTAGCTCACCTTACAGTCTGCTGCTATGAGTGATGATTGGCTACATCGCTCCAAATAAAGAAAATCAAGAAACATATTTACAAAAATAAACCCTTCTTGATGTACAAACAGACTGTGTCTGTAGTTTTGGGGTAACGTGAAGGGCAGCCTGTTCTTTGCATCTGCCAACAAATAAGTGTGAAATCACAGGCTGCTTCTGCGGCACACTCAGCCCTGATTTGTTTTAGCACTTATGTATCTTTTTATCTTCTTCCAACACAAACTGGGATTTACATCTGTACACAAATACAAACACACACCATCAGTATTTCACTGACACAAAAACACGATGCAGAGACACAAAAATACATTTTGAAGTATATCTGTCTAACTATAAGGTGTAACTGCATGACAAACCCCTCCCATACACAAACAAGCATATTTTCATTTTCAGACTACAATTACCTGCCAGCATGTGACCACAATGCCAAACTCCACTGACTCATTTCTCACGTGTGTGTGTTAGTCTTTTCAAACCAGACATCACAAGGTGACTCCATCTGTATCAAGGACAGTGTGTCTTTTCTCGCGTTTAAAGGGAAAACACGTGTCATTGCTGGGTTACAATTTGAATCAGGTGAAGCTTAGAGTACGAACAGAGGTTAGCTAATTAGAGACAGTAATGTCTATGATAAGGACATGAAGTCTGTGTGAACTAAATTAACTTTCTTCCCCACTTGTCTTTCATTTGCATGTCAAAGTGTATGTAAGTGTGTGTCTGTTATGGACCATGTATTCCAATGACCACAAAGAGGCTGTCTGACCAACAATGTAAAACAAAATTCTGTTTATTATCACATAAGGCAGCTGGAGGGCGAAACTTAGAGGACACAAAGCCTTTAAAAGTGTTGACAACAGTAATGATGAGACTAAAAACTGTTTCTAATATGTGTATGATACCACAGTGCATCTGTATTGGACAGCCTGTTTAGTAGGGGTGTAACAATAAGCTCCCATCTGTATCAGTTTATTTCACAATATCGAGGTTCATACTGGTAGTGAATTTATACTACCAATCCAAATGGCAGATACAATTTTGGCCTTGTACCTTTCTGTAAAGCATGAATGCAGCAGATACATTGAAACTTTACACTTCAACAATGCTGTGGTTATTATCATGTGGTTAAACCTAGTCACAAAAACAACTTGGTATTGGTTGGGAGAAGACTGTGTTTTGGCCGAACGTACCCAGTTTTGGTGGCACAGTCTCAGCAGGAAACACAGCCATGTCTTGGTAAAAAAAAAACACACACTGATTTTGGTGATACTATCTTGGCAGGAAATGCGGCACTGTCTTGGTAAAAACAAATGTAGTTCATGGCCCTTTACTAGCTGGGAACACAGCACTGTCTTTGTAAAAAGCAACCACTTTTTGTGGCATTGTGCCCAGTGGAAACACAGCAACAGGTCACTAAAAAATATTTGGTGTTTGGTGACTAAAAATCTGCTGGAAAGATAATGATAACTCACTAAAAAACAACCAGTTTTGTTGTGTGTTGGTCTCAAACAGTGGTCTGCAGCTTTGCAGGTGTCTCGTCTAGGTATCACGCCATCCACCATCCTCTCCACCTCTGAATGACAAAATCAGCTTATATACTACATCACTTTAGAGACACTGATGTGATTTGTATGAAATGTACAAATGTAAAATATCTGTTGCAGAAATGTACCATGATAACATTTTCTTTTGGTGACCGGACTGATATTGGATATACTGCTTGTGTGTGTGTGTGTGTGTGTGTGTGTGTGCGCGTGCATGCGTGCGTGTGTGTGTGAAGAACTTTAGCGACTCAAAATATGAAAAATTACATCACATCACAACAAACAAACAAACAAAAAAAAAACCAGAAAAAAAGTCAAAATAAATGTGAAGAAATTACAAAATTGTGTTGGGTGATACTGCATGATTTTTCTCTCTCTCTCAAAAAAAAAAAAGACAGAAATTGTGTATATTATGGGAGAAGCTACAAATGATAAAGGCTGGTATGAGGTGCCTTTGATGAAAAAAAAAGAAGAAAGAAAAAAGCTATTAACAAATATCTAAAAAGCTCTTTTGGCCATTTTGGTTGCACTTTTTAAGATGGTCCGTAACTTCAGCTGATCCGCTCCCATCCACTGTCAAATCACACAAGATGCCAGGCTTCAATATGTGATTATGAGGTGAAAATAACATCTGTGGAACATCTGTCTAGCTCCATTCTGCTCCGCACAACTAATCTGGGGAAGGCTGATGAAAAGTTATGATGGCTTTTTTTTCTGCAATTTCTGAACAGATTTATGGACAACTGTTGATTTTATCAGATCACAGCGTATATGATGCCTGTGTGTTTTGATTTGACTGAGTGCAGACTCTGAAAGGACGTGGTGGGATGTTGTAAACAAATAGTGCCTATTGTTTAGAATGGAAGGAGAGCAAAATATTAATGCAATTCAGATGCTGTTTGTAATCAGAGCACATTTCTTTTCATTCTCAATGCATGACAACAACTAAATCAGACAAAACACTTATGAGCCAACACTATGTACTGTGTGTGTACGTTTAGTGAAAGGTGAAATCTGTGTTTGTCCTCTGTTCTCCATGCCAGACACAAACTCTCCATCAGCTATGAAAACAAATCAGAAGCAGGGATGTTTCAAGATGTCAGCTTCTATAATTGAATTTTGTAACAGGACCTCCTACGACTTAACTCTAAATCACAAAAAGGAAAGATGACACAAAAGATGGAACCTGCACAATCTGATCTGAAGACAGTTAAAAGAAGACAACCTTGCAACCAACTGGAATGCTTCACTCCATACATTTTTTTAAATCTGCCGAGGGACCACTTCTCTGCATTCTGAAAGTGTCTGGATTTCACTGAGATAACAGTCAACGTGACACATTTAATGGTTACGTCTTGTTTTGAATGGCTGCTTTGAGTCATCACTATTTTTTGTTAGCGACATTAGCTGTCTGACTGATCAGTTAACTGACTCCCTGTGTTAGCATTATACACTAAGAAAAAGAGGGTTCTTCCTAAAGGGCTGAGGTTCTACCCAAAAGTATTTGCTTTTAAAGTAAGGGTTTTTCAAGGGATCTTTGTAAGACTTATGGCTCTATGAAAACCTTTTTTTTTTTAAAGAGGTGCCCAGCACTTGGCATTTTGTACTTGGTTCTAATCTGGTTCCCAACCTGACTGCACTATTGAAATAGTAAAGACTGTAGAAGTAGTCATATTTTTTTTTTTTTTTTTTTTGTTAAATCTCTGCCTCTTATAAACATGACTGTGAACTATGAGTGTTGTGGGTTTTGCTGGACTACATCAGCCCTGCCCCTTACAGGAGCCTCATGGAGCCCAAGGCTGTTGGACGTGGCTCCCTTGGCCCAAGATTAACCTGTTAAACTAAAAATGTGATTAGTGGAGATAGATCTATTGGTAAAGAAGAACCTTATATCCTAGTTAGCACCTATATTTCTAAGAGTGCAGAAAAGAATTACAAAATTATAGACACTGCAAAGTGTCTAGATACTTGAGCCCCAAAAGCCTCAGGTCTGTAAGTAATTAAATTAATATAAAATTTAATTAGATTGTCACAAGCTAATTGACACAACAGCCAACCTGGGGCCAGCAAGTATTCCAGGACATCGAGAGCTGGTTGGTCTCTGACGCAAAACATATCTAAGATGCCATGTGTGTTCTGGTTCCAACTTGTGTAAAGAACATGGGTCATGGAAAAATAATTTTACTTAAGCAAGCAACAATATAGGGTTTCACAATTTCAGTATGTAGCCCAGACTATATATAGCTATGGTGTGCCTGCTTTCCATTCTCCCAATTTTTCTCTGATTACAACTAGTGATTATATTGGAGGCAAAACTGCCATCAGAAATAATCAAAACATCAAAAATGATCTAGTCTCAATTTCCTATTGGCTGGAAATTTGGCACACTGTATCACATGTACAATTAATTGAGATGATCGGAAATGAGGAAAGAGAAAGATGGGGAAGTAGCAATCTCTGGGGCTGAAAAATAAAGCCAATGCTAAGTGTCAAAAACTGCAGTTCCTCAAATGGCCACTTGAGGCTGGCTCCAAAAATAAGTCAATCCCTACAGACACCCATGTTACACCCAACGTTTTGTTTTGATGGTTTTAAGCCTATTTTTCGCAAGCAAAAATTGGAATTAGCATTATTACAGTTACCCATAGCTGTAAATGCACCATGCTTATCAAACTAGCAGCTAGTATTAGGGTTATTTCCATTATCTTGTCAAAATATGGTCACTTCTGGCACGATGAGGTCATTTTATTAATTGTAGGCAAAACACGACCACCACAGGGCTGTGGGCTACATCGGAGTCCTTAAATGTTGTCTTGTTGTATCATTGGGAGACAGAATAGAAGGAGTCATGGCTCATACTAACCGTCACTGACCGGAACAACAAAGCAGACAACTATCGTTAAATGCAATAAGACGAAAGGACTGGATGAAGGCAATCGTCAGAAATGCTCCCATGTGCAGCGCACACTTCATATCAGGTGCAGGAAAAAGTATTTCCTGTTGTAGGGATGAATAACATTATGTATATTAAGTGTTATCATGTCACCTAATCAGAAATTGGGGAGATAATATAGTTAAATTATTAGTGCAATTGCAAACGTTAGCTTCAATAGCAAAACAAAATGGAGGAAACCATTAAAGTGTTGTTCTCCTTTGTAAGATTGGCATAGTAATCGACCACAAAGCTTCCTGTGACATCATCCATCCACTGGGTGAGTGCATACGGGTCGGCCAGTCTGGTCCCGTTGGTCAGTTTTTACTTAGTCAAGTAACACTCCCAATTCTGGAGAGTGAGTGACCTGACATGGAGTGTTCATAAATTCAGTCTGATTCTCCATCCTAAAATGAGAGCCCTGTTGCTCAAAGAAATGTAACATTCTGTTTCTACATGAATTAAGTAACAGTTAAGTTAATCAAACATTTACTCTGATCAATGCTCTGCTGCTCTGTTTTCCCAGACAGAGAGCCCAGAGTGCGCTCTGCCACTCCGAGAGTAACCCTAACCCTAATCAGAGAGACTTATATCATCTTCCTCCATTGTCGAAAAGCCAACAGAACTTGCTAGCTAGCGCTAACTAACAGTAAAAGGGTCTATAACAAAGGCCCTCAGCTGGACACAAACCAGGGCTCTGGTTCCTGGTACTTTATAAGGGCAAATGACGGAATTACACTTAAAAGCAAATTTTACTCAAATAATTATGTAATTCTTTAAAGTTCCCTGTGCACCTCACTGTGCTGGGTTTGTTTTCACATTCATCTGTGGAGGGAGGACATTCCTCTGAGATCACTGTAAATCTTTTAATACCTAGACGCACCTATAGGATTTATGCCTTCACAACTAGTCTGGAGTCTACCATGGTCAGATGTGCAACTAACAGAAGTGTGATGTGGAAACCTGAAGCTTCCAGGTCACATACACAGAGAATTGGGCCATGAGAGACTCTACTAAAGAATCCTTTAGCAGGTTTTTTTTTTAAAAAGTATGGCAATGCGAGGTAAGTTGGTTATCTTAAGCTGCACCTACATGAGACATTTGAACAAGCAGGCCTCCAGGAAATGGGAAGAAGGGCAGTTTATCTAATATTACAGAATGCATCTTTACAGAGCAGCTTTCTAACATATAAAAACAAATAAGACAGCTTTAGTGTCTTCTGACAAGATGTAAACTGAGATGATGCACAGAGGTGAGCTTCACTGCAGAATGCTATCAGCAATTTCACAGGCAGGAAGCTGTGAAATGTATCTATTTAATTCATTTCTCTGAGGGTTTCAGAGTTTCTCTCTATAAGCCACAACACACACAGAGAAAAACACACTCATACACAGCGATTTTCCAGTCAAGGATCTTGCTAATTGTCGTTTCCAGACAGATTTTACATGACTTTAAGCAGCAGCATTTAATATGGTGTCTAGTGTGTATCCTTTAAATCAGAATTAAACAGATTCAGATGCTCTCGTTGCCTCCAAATACATATTTTTTTCGGATTAGATGACTCATGACTAAATCCAAAGATTTCACGCGGATTTCATGCTTTTGTTGTACAACCAAAATGAACATGTCAACCACGATAAAATCTTACCCTAAGGTGGTTGTATTTTCTTCATTTTTTTAGCAAATTACAACAAATAGAAGTTGGTAAAGGTAAAGAAGAGAAGCTAATTAGTTTGTGTCAATGAGGAGAAAAACATTCCTGTGCTTGACTATCCAACGCAACACCTCACAAAAAAAATATATTCTCATTATAGTATATAATGTACTTTCTTGCAAAAAATCAAGAAAAGCTCTGATGTAGGGTTGTGACCCTAGTTTGTTAGGTTACCAGGAGACACTATCTCTGGAAGAAAAATTATGTTTAGACAAATGCATGCTGAAAAGAAGATAAGGAAAAGAAATCCATGCAATAGAAACAAAGGAAGCCCTACCAGTAAAATGTGTGCTGTACAGTACGTATAACAACCTCACTTTACAACAAATTTTCAAACACAAGCATTTTCTAAATGTCACAAAGTGACAGTCTCTGTGTGATTTGATTTTGTAGTTACTCACAGAGACAAATATAAAACTGTTCTGTTTCCACCCTGTCACTCGTCTTTCTATCCCAATTATTCCCACAAGTTGTTTTTGGGCTCTTTAGTATAGAGACAAAGAAATTGTCAGTAACAACAGCACTGGAAGTTGCTGTCACTGATGGCTTATCGCAGGAAACAGTTACATTTCAGGTTGTAAGCTGCAATCCAGCCCAGATGCTAGAAGAAAATGTTGGCATTGTGCATTTCTGTAAACCTCAGATATATTACATTTGTACACTTCATATTTATCACATCAACACTTCTAAAGTGACAGTAAATGAGCTGACTTTGATTTTGGACGTCGACAAGACAGCTGTCAAGCAGCAGACTCAGGCCAACAAACAACAACACAGGTTGTTTTTTAGTGACCTGTTTCTGCTTTTCCAGCAGCTTTTATGCCATTAAATGTGGATGTTTTCCAGCCACCTGCCAATGCTTTTCCAGCATCTTTTATGCCATTGAATGTGGATGGGGTTTTTTTTTGGCCAACCATCTACGCTTTCCCAGCAGCTTTTATGCTTAACTGGGTGGTTTATAGCCAACCTTCACCGCATTTTCAGAAGCGTTTGTGCTGTCGAACGTGGTTATCTTCAGCTAAAACATACTCTTTTCCTAACCATAATTAAGTGTTTTTTGTGCCTAAACATAGTCACACATTAACCACACCACTATTACAAAAAAAGTGTCCATATATCAGCTACATCATAATGTACAAATGTAATATGTCTGTGGTTTGCAGAAAAGAACAACGTCAGCATTTTTTCTGGAGATTAGGTTGTGCCACGGTGAATAACAGAAGGCTGACAGAAGTGTTATTTGACATATGAACTTCAGACTGAAGTCAATTAACCCAGGTTTATTTTTGGAATAGTTTTAGGTATTTTGAGTCAAGATTCATTATTTATTGACACTTAAAAATCATTCCTGTTAGCATGCGGACCTCTTGTTGTGCATGTTTACTTCAAATGAAAACCCAAAACACTGCATGCAGTGCATCCTAAATTAGCATTTAGATTCAAAGTTGTTACAAGTTTTGAGGTAATGCCAGCAGCCTGTATCACTCAACAGTGTGTGCTAAAGTGTTGACATAGATCACCAGAGCAAATGATCAACTGCGGACACACGGATGAGACTGCTGCATTCTTCACGAGGTAAGCTGCCCGACAGAATAACTTGACCAAAACTTTGCATTTTTTTTAAAGTTGAAGCCACCCTGAGCGACGAGTAAGATTTGATTCTGACAGATGTGTGTATCTTAATATGTTTTTACATGCTGTGTGATCAGACAGTGTGTGTGTGACAGAGCTTAGCTGTAAATGCAAGCAAAATGGAATTTGGGAAGATGTTGATTTTTTCCTTGCGGTAAGATTCAAACCCCAAGACAGTGAACACAAAAGCTATAATATTAGTGTAGTTTAGTTTAATTTCACCCTGGTGGCTCACTCCTACTTTGGACTGTACCTTCCCCCTGATGGTAATCAAACCCTCCAGTGCACCATCCCCTGGAATACTCTGTATGTGTGTGTGTTTTTGCAGCTCCAGGAACCTTTTGTTTAAACATATTTTTGTGAAGCAGGTTGTTTCACACACAGTTAACAATGTCTTTCCCTCTCAGTTCCCACGTATATTTTTCACTTAGACTTGTGTGATACTGTGAAATATTACAGAGATGGAAGATGTAATGCAAATGTAATTTAAGTGCCTAACTCGTGGCATATGCAAACAAGTATGCAAGCAAACTGTTCTGTGTCATTCTTATTGACAAAGTGTTGGATTTAATCAGCTAGGCTCCACTTTAAAAAGCATGAACCATGACAAACAGACTCTCCCAGTGTAAAAATCAAGTCAACAACTTCACAAACCTTCCTACTGATTGTGGAGTTTACATAAATTGAAGCGACCTAGTATCACGGAAAGAAGAGCAGAAACAATTTAGAAACAGAGCTGCTCAAAGATGCATGATTTTGAACTATTTTCCACAGCAGTTTGCCAAAAACACAGTCAGCAGTGATCCAGTGAAAATTAGTTCTAACAGCTGCCATTCAGAAAACCCTTAAAAAAGCACACTCACCTTTTCAACTAACTTCATCCAATGACCTTCAAATCTACAGTACATCGCACGTTATGAACAAGCAACCAATTCTGCCTCACTGCTCTCCAGTAGTTTACACTAGTTTTGACTTGGGAAAGGATCACTCAGCTGTTGTAGCTGTGTGAAAGCTCCTAATTTTCACAGCTTGATTCAGACTCGACACAAAAGAAAGAAACAATTCATTAGGGATGCCAGAGGGCTAGCAGTCAAAGAAGAGCATATTAAAGGTAGTGAATAAAATAATGGCTGTATCTTCATTCAGCTTCATTTTTAGGAACCATGAGAAGCCTTGGCCCAGCCTGTTCTCATACACTGTACGTATACCAATGAAAAGCAATGCACCAGAATATGTATATAACCCAAGTAATTATGAGCCAGTAATTCATATATAACTCATGTAATCTGGAAGGTAGTGATAACGTGACCAGAAGTAAAGAAGGAATTAGTATTAAGAGCAAAGTCTGCATAAGGAGGCAGTATGGAGTGGTAGAAAGGTCAAACAAACATAGGTCTTTCCCCCAGGAGACTGGCAATAGTGTCTCATGTAAAACTAAGGTACATTGTCACAATGTTTGTATTCCTGTAACGCCCGCCAATGTAATAATGTCCACAAACGTAATTAACCACAAACGTAATAAAAATCTGCAGCATTTAATGTAATAAACCCACAAATGAAATACATATTCCACAAACGTGATAGCCGCTGCCTACTACAAACGTAACACGCGATTTCCCACAAATGTAATAATTATTACGTTTGCAGGGATTTATTATGTTTGTGGGGAAGTGAAAATCTTTATTGTAATAACTTCCCACAAATGTAATAATACAATGAATAATGGTCATTGTGGTTGTTGTTTGTTTGTTTGCCTATACACCTACTAATACTACTGACTGTGGGTGCTATCACACAACGGATCCCCCCGGATGCCATATATTTGCATATTTCTTGATTCTGGAATTTTTAATGAGGGAAAAGGACTTTAACAAGATAGGGGCCTACTTTCACTTTTTGTGTGTGAAAAACTATATCAGTCACACTATTATTCAAAGAAAAGTATTTATAGGCTAAACCTTGAAACATGTCTAGAAGGAGTCTTTAATGATTGCATTTTGTTATTTATTTAGCTAGGCTACATCACAAATTGATAACGGGCGGGCGGGGGATCCGATGTGTGATAGCGGAGCGGAGAGTCAGCAGCTGGATTTTGCACCCACGGTCAGTAGTATTAGTAGGGTATAGGCAAACAAACAAACAACAACCACAATGACCATTATTCATTGTATTATTACATTTGTGGGAAGTTATTACAATAAAGATTTTCACTTCCCCACAAACGTAATAAATCCCTGCAAACGTAATAGTTATTACATTTGTGGGAAATCGTGTTATGTTTGTAGTAGGCAGCAGCTATCATGTTTGTGGAAAATTTATTACATTTGTGGGTTTATTACATTAAATGCTGCAGATTTTTATTATGTTTGTGGTTTATTACGTTTGTGGACATTATTACATTGGCAGGCGTTACAATTCCTAAACCTAACCTACATAGCTTTACTTGCCTAAACCTAACCTATGTAACTGTACTTGCCTTAACCTAACCTATGTAACTGTACTTGCTCTAAAATAACCTACGTAACTTCACATAAAGTACATAATGTAACGATAATTAGTGGGGCACTAATTTGTTAGGTATCATACAAACCGTTGTATGTGCATTTCCATTAGGTATATGAACTGCTGTATGAGGATACATGCATGGTCATACCTCTCTTTCTCTCACTGTCTTGCACATGCAATCTTTGGATCTACTGAATCCATGTTGATATGAAATAGCAGTCACAGGTTAATCTCTAGTATAATTCTATATAAATCTCACTGATAAACAGTAGAGTTCAACTTTCATTTCTCTCCTTTTATCCATATACCCTCAGCCCCTCTCTTTTCTCTCAAACGTTCTCATTCTTTTTCTCCGTCTGGAAAAACACATGTTTACAAAGTTAAAACGTCAAGTTTTTGTAAATGTCAACAACTTAGATATAGGGTGTTATTAAGTTACCTTTAGCTGTGTTTATAATTGGATTTTTGGACAGAGCCAGGGTAGCTGTTTCCAGTCTTTATGGTTAGATAACTAGCAGCTAGCCTTAGCTATATACAAGGGTGGTAGCTAGGCAAGCCAAATGATATTTTTTATAATCTACCACCTTTACTTATCATTAACCATGATCATGTTTCAAACTCTTTTTGTTTTATTTTTGCAGATTCTTGAAGTGAATAGTGGTCAGTGATTTGCTGAAAAAGTAGAAATTGGAGTATCACGCTATCAAATATCTCCATCTCAAAGAAATGTCACCATCTGAAATCCACCAAGATATGCTCAATACTTTACATGACAATGCCCCTTCATATGCCACAGTCAAACGCTGGATACAAGAACTCGAGCATGGCAGAGAGAGTGAGAAACCTGAAGAGTTCTTTTCCACTGGGATAAAGACACTTCAGCACCGCTGAAGTGTGTTGCCCTTGAGGGGGATTATGTTGAAAAATAAAAGCACTGAAAAATCTGTATCTTGTTGTACATATACACATACACATATGTGATAGTGGTTCTTTCCAGATTCACAGTGTTTGCAAAGCTAGTTAAATGCTCCCATACCCCTCGGATGTAATGTCAGTCTTTCATGTCAGTAAGTGGATGAACACACTCAAACATTTCATTGATTTACTAATAAATCTTGACAAATGTCCCTTTTCTTTGGAACAAAACCGGAGCAAAGCAACACTGACCAACACTTCAATCTGTAGTCCTTTTTTCCACCTCTGAAAGGCTTAAATGTAACACAGATGATGTCCAAACATTGGCAATGTAGTACAAACACATCACTAAATGTGAATGCTACAGAGTAATGACCCACAACAACCATCAGGCTGGGTACTGTGTAATTATCAGTAATGCAATGTGGGGAGTTATTCAACAAAATTAAGCCTGTATCATCAGCATAACAATGCATCTTGGAATACTGATACAAGGAAATTATGTCTTCCTCACCGCTGTCTGTGCTCTTAATCCTTTTATCTCATCTCACCTCTCCTGTTCTATTCCTTTTGGTTCTTCAGCTTCTTTGTCCTCTCCTGCTCCCTCTTCTCCCCTCTCCTATCAAAATTATTCTGCAGTTTTTGAGGACCTGAGCAAACAGTGACAGCCAGGGTGTGAAATTAACACCAGGCACTGGACGAGTGCTGCCTTCACCTCCATCTGTCACCCTTTCCCTCCATTCCTGGCTCCCTAATGTGAGTTTATTTGTCCAATCTGTCCTTATGGAAAAAAGCACCTAAATGACCAATACCAATCAATTAAACTTTATTCAAAGAGTTTCTTCACCGCTTTGTACCACAGAGATTGTTGTTAGCTTGCCAACCCCTGGCAACGAGCCCATCAATTGTAATTTTGGGGCCTGTACACGTGCAGTGTTTTTTGCACCCTAAAATCCATTGTTTTTAATGTAGAATGTGGCTGAGTGCTGAGATAAACAAAGCTCAACAGCAACACACAACACACGTAATGTGACAAGGAACAACCAGTCACAGCTGGTAGATATCTTCCCTTTCTTCAGTAAATATCAGTCTGTGATAAATATGGAAAAGAAGTCGATCATTTTAGTTTAGGGCTACCCAGAGCTTGTCCCATGGACAATATTTGATTATAAATTTAAAGTGAAAAACAACACCCGGATGAAAACACTCCAAACTTGGCATTTCTGACAAGTAGGATACAATGCTGGTTATTGTCACTTAGCAACCACTGACACAACCTGCCTTAGTGCCCTTAAACGTTGGCACACAGTAGGCACAAAAATAATACTCAGCACCCGATCTCATATTTTCCTGGCAGTCAAGGAATAGATATTTGTCCTAGCCCTGACCCTCCAACAACCTGGATGATGCAAGTAACTGCAGAATTCTCAGAGCTTCACTAAGCTTGTCTGTGAGACACAAGAGGCATCACTTGGTTTTGTTTATGTTGGCCAAATTTTTTATTAAGTCTCAAACCGTGTTGTTATTCTGGGCTACTCCTATAAAGGTGCTATTATATTATTTATACTTTCTTGTATATATTAACAGGTGTTCATTACTCTTCAAAATATATATATTAAATATTTTTTCATATCCTAATTTCAATGTCTGAATATTCTTACGAATCAAATTTCATTACTCTTTGAGAGGGTGCACTTGCATCACTGGGATATTTTATTATTATTATACCAGTGGAATAAAATGGTCTCAAAATGATATTCCTGGGACAATATATTATCAAACGAAAGAAGTTACTGTGGCAGACTTATCTGTGTGTTGAAAGTGGAATGAAAGTGTCAGAAAAGTAAATTACAGGTGACATGTTGCAGTGTATCCTGCACTGGAATGGAATCTGATACTCTTGAATAAAATACCAGCTAGGGTTGGTAAACAACAACAACAGAAAAAGGCTCAGTTTCCTGCCTTGGTGACGGATCCTCATATATTCCTGAAGTGCCTCTTTTTATGGTTTGCTGAGTAGCAAATCACACTAAAATCAGACACGACGCGGCTTCACTGCCAGGCATCTCACCAGCTTTTTTCTCTCCATATTTCTCACGCCTGCCGCTACCATACCTTCCACCTCCTACCATAACTCGTTCGCTCTCCCCTCTTGTCCCTGTCTGAACTTTTGTTTGCCCCTCACTCATTCTCTATTGCTTCTCCACACTCTTTCCTACATCCTTCATCTCCTTTCCTTACTCCTCTCATTTTCTCCTCTCCTATAATCTCACTTTCTTCCATCTGCTGTCTCACTACCTCTTACTCTCCCGAGGCTGGTGTATATGTGTGTGTGTGTGTGTGTGTGTGTGTGTGTGTGTGTGTGTGTGTGTGTGTGTGCGAGAGAAAAAGAGAGAGAGACATAGAGACTCATCTATCTAGGATGGGGTACTCATTATGCTCCGCTGGGTTTGGATGGATGAGGGGATCTCTCTCCTTTCCTCTGCTGCGTATCTCTATCCCCCTCTTTCTATCTCCTTGACTCCCACTGCCAAATTTCCCCCCTCCTACTTTCTCTTAGTTATGGTTAGAGGGGATCTGGCAGGCTGGATGGACAGGATAGGGGGAGGGAAGACAGGAAAGTGGAAGGAAGGAGAGAGGGAGAGAAGAAGGGAAGGCAATGAAAGGCAAGGAAAAGGGAGTAGAAAAGAAGGAAGGGAAGAAAGAGGGTGAAAGGAAAAGGAGAGGAATGAGGAGAGGAAGAAAAGAGAGGAGACAAGAGGAAGGAGAGGAGACCTCTCCAGCCTGTCTGTCCTTTTCCTGGCTTTAATCACCTGCCTTGGATCAGACTTGTTTCAATAGCTTTACTCACACACACACATGCACAAATGAGCACCAGCGTGCACACAAACTGTATGCACACGCACTCACCTAAGTCTCCATCACCATGGCAACAGCACACCTCTAGCACCCTTGTAATCAACTTTGAAATAGGGATAGAAGTGATGTGTCGGCACGCACAAAATACACATACGCCACAAATAAACACAGGCACATAAACACTGAAATGTAATTAGAGTTACATTCAAAACAAGTCCCCACCCACCCTACTGGGGTGGGAGGTGGGGGGTGGACTGAGCAACTGTTTTGCAGGACAACAAAGTGCAGGAGACAACGATCAAGCAACAAAAATGAAAAGAGATAACCAAGAAATCCATATTCATTAAAACAATCCCAAATACAGCATGGAGAATGACAAGGAAAAGGGGAATGTGAAAAATGTGCAACACTCCCCTGCCCCCTTTATCCTAGCTTTACCGAACCCACTCTCCAGAGAGAATGGACGTGGCAGGAATAACCTTTGTGTGTTTGTGTTTGTGCGTCTGAATCACAGCCGTAAAAGGAAATGCCTCAGAAATTGTCCATGACTCTGAGAGACGAACAGAAAACAGCCCCAGATGAAAGGAGGTGGAAGACGCTGCCAGCGGTTAAGAAAAACAACAACAACAAATCCTTCTCTCCTGTTTGTTTTCTTTGGAAAATAGGAGGAGGAAATAAATGAAAACAAAATAGAGGGTGGGAGGAAGACGGAGAGAGGAATTGAAGTAGACAGAATAAAGAGACAGGTAGGTGTTCTCCCTGCTCCCCCACACCATTGTGCATGGATTGTACCCCACAAGATGGACAGTATCTCATAACACACACAGAGACCTGCTTCATTCCATTAAAGGTCCCATACTGTAAAAAGTCAGATTGAAGCAGGTCAAAACGCTCCACCTACAGACATAGGCACACAGTCCGTATTCAGAAACTGTGCCTTTAAACGAGTCGTAAGGACTTCTGTAGAGTTGTGACATCACAGCTATACCACATACAGGTAGAAACTGCCGCTACAGTATCACTACAGTCATTCTGCGGCTGCAATACCAGCACAGAGACACACAGAGCACAGATGTAAAAGACCTGGAAACAGTGACCAATCAGAGCAGACTAGGTTTTTTTGGGGTGGGGGCTAAAAGAGACAAGTGCTAAAACAGAGCGTTTCAGACAGGGTCAGTTTTTTGAACATTAGGAGTTCACTAGAGGGCACACCAGAAAACATAGACAGTAAAGAAATTCAGGATTTGCATGATGTAAATGACAAACATGGCAGATCACAGATCATGGTAGAAAATGTGACAGCAGCGCCATCATAGGTGTTATGTATAAAGCACATCTTGACTTTAGTTTCTTTCTCTCGTTCTGCCAACACTATCCCGACTGTTCATGTGTGTATTACATCTTGCGGACATTGAGGACGTGCACAGCCAATGCTTCAAACAGACGCAGGTGACACAAGGCAGCCATAATGTGCACACACACGTGTAGTTAAAAGTAAGTGTATCTCCAACCTAAGGGTCCATTTTCAAAGCAATGGGCTTCAGCCATTAAAACAAGAGATAGAGACAGAGAGAAAGAGGTTCCAAGAACAAGCTATGCTACAGATTTTGTGTCATGTACTTGTTAGAATTTGAGAAACGTTGAAATAGTATTGAAAATGAAAGAAACCGATCACAGTCCAGTTGGTGCAGACAGGCGATAGAAGGTACAGTAAATGGAGTGGATAATGGAAAGAAAGCAGGAAGCTGTCTTACCTTAGCCAACTGTGAGTTTACCCATTTTGTGAAAGTCTTCTTCTGAACGTCTTCTCTTTCATCTGCCGAAGGAAGAAACACAGACAGTCAGAAAAAAGGTGTGTGTGTTTGTGTGTGTCATGTCAGATGTATGTATGCGAGTCAAAGAGAACATGAAAAGGGCACATTTCCACTTTAATAAATACCAGTACATACAAGACTCCAATCTTCCTGACTGACTGGTTGACAGTCTATCTGAGTTCAGGCTTCTGTCTCTCTCAAACACACACACACACACACACACAACACAAGTGGTGCTTAGCAAGATAAGAGGCTCCTCTAATTTTGCTCAGGGCTAATTGCATCCTCATCATATCAATCAGCGTGCCACTTACAGGCCTTCACCGTCACATCACATGACAAACTGGAGTGAGCCTGCACTGTTTCCACTTGTTGCCCTCACAGAACAACTCCCTCTGTACTATTAAAATATCATTACAGTGATCACATAGTCACTATGGCACTGTTTCCTATTTGCTGCCCATCAATGTAGATGCTTTTGTGCACTGAGGGTGTTTCTGAATGTGTTTTAATTTGGTCAACTGTTTAGTTAAAATAGGTATTATTACTTTGTTTCCAACTTTCATTTTGGAATCAAACCCATTACATTAAGTATTTACTGCACCGCAGAATTATCTAATATGACATTTAAAAGTCAGTTTGTACCAGAAACCCTTACTTTCCTTCAGCCTCAACTGTACTTTGCATGCAAGGGTGAAAGCAGGTTGGTAGTGTCCGCTACTCTGTACCACTAACAGCTTCAGGGAGAGTTTGGTGAAGTCGTAAAGATATTTACAAATTTGAACTTCCCGGATCAATAACTCATTAAGCGAAACGCTGTTAAAACACAAACAAGCCTCTTTTCAACAGTGGTAAGGTAAACAACAAGCTTCAACTTAATCTTCATCAAAACAAGGTGTCCTCCGAGCTGAGCAGGAACGTTGATCTGTGTGTGGCTGTGAGACGAGTGCAGGGACCGTCTACAAAGTGCAACACCCGAAAGAGACAACTTCACTCATAGTAAGTATATTGTCCCAAAGATCACTTCACATATCAGTGGTCTCCTGTTGGTTATACTGCAATACTTATTTTGGGGGGAAAAGTATTAAATTTACTGATATACAGTATAGTTTAAGATTTCAAGCTTCAAGATTTAGTTTAGTTTAGTTTAGTTTAGTTTATTTAGTTTATCAAGGGACAGTGTGCAATAGCATTAATCATTTACAAGAGATGAGGAGGTGGTTGCACCAGATTTAGCAATAACTGCTAATTTCCATCTAGTCCCAACATATAATTTACAATATACACAGACCACAATCTAAAAAAAACAAAAACAAAGACACCTAAATTACAGATGAACAGAGGACAGCACA
Source organism: Epinephelus moara (assembly GCF_006386435.1). Lineage (NCBI taxonomy): Eukaryota > Metazoa > Chordata > Actinopteri > Perciformes > Serranidae > Epinephelus > Epinephelus moara. Next base: position 7,491,183 of record NC_065520.1, read on the forward strand.
GAGACAGTACAGACATACAATTTCCACATTTATTGTTAAAAATTCCCATTAAAAATACAACCATATTCTCAAATATTCAATAACCTCACTCTTAGAAAATTGTTTTTATGTGCCAAATGTTCTGAAAATTCAAAGACTTCTAAACTGTTCAGCTGTTGTTAATGAAATTGGTTGTGCTTTACTGTTTAATTAAAACAAAGCAAATTATGATTTTAAAGTTTTCACAAATTAATTCACAGATTCATTCACAAATGTATTAAGTTGCGCCATTTAGAGAAGAGTTATGTGACATTCGGAGCATTAACATAGCAGCAAATTGGTGTTTGCTGTGTAAAGATAATGCAGAGTAATGGAGTCACAAAGTCACACTACTGTACCTCTGTGTGTATTGTAATCTGAGCTCTGAGCTCTGTGGTTTGTTGTGTGTGTATCCTACTGGCTCGCTAACTGCTGCCATTCTGCACCATGCTCATTTGGAAGGTACCGCTAATATCGGGACAGCAGTGTTGCAGAAGCATAGTGCCAACCCTCCAGATCACCCCCGAGTAACACTGTTAGCTCTGTCAGCACTGTTGCAACATTTCTTTCTTGATACAATCCTCCAGCTAATTATCAGTTACTTCACCATGATTGTTAGAGACCAAAATGAAACTAACCCTTGCATCGTCTTGACGTAACTTAGTCTTGTTTATTGGCAGTTGGTATTTGGCACACTCTGCTTTACACAGAAAATTCACACAGCAAAACATTAGTCTGCCATCAGTGAGAAAATACTTTCCGAGTTTTTGGTTAGCTTTCTAACAGTCCACTGTCACTGCTCTCTGAAATGTCAACTTTCTCAGGTGCCGAGAAAAACAGCTCTGCTTTTACAACGTGACGGCATTTTCAAGTTTCATGGGCTTTCAAAGGGATTTAAAAGGAGGTTGCACAATTTTTACAAGCAACTAAAAAGCACATAATCTTCCCAGGAAGTTAAAATTTGAACATTTGGAGGCTTTAAGATGATGATACTGAAACATTTGTCCTAACTTAAAATGATAAAGGCCCCAATAAAACATATATATGATACAGGGAACAGGTTTACTGAGATACTGAATGATGATTTTCAAGGCAGGATTGTGTCTCTAAAATCTACATAAGGTGTTCCACAGATGCCTATATGGCAGGGACATTATCCTCCACTATGGAGGTTTTTTTCCTCTGTAGCGGAGCAGTGTGGTGCGGCCTGTGACATGCATTACAATGCAAATGCCGACATGATGACTTATAATAATATCTCTCCCCCTCCTCTCTCATTTGACTGGAAATGGGGTCACTTCCCATTACTATGGATAATAAATTACACCGTCATCCTGAAACAGAACATCAGGTTAAATATTATACCAGCCCAGCTAACAGTACTCGATCAGTGTGTGTGTGTGTGTGTGTATGTGTGTGTGTGTGTGTATATGTGTGTGCGCATGAGTGTTGACACCACCCAGGCATTGACTAATGGAGCTGATAATGAAAGTTCTCCCTTAATTAAAAGGTCCCGCGTTGAGCAGTGCACTGTGGTGAGACGCCGGACACACACGCAGGTATACACACAAACACTCGAGTGTGCAGGCACATATATCCGATGTGAGATAATGGCACGCCGAGCGGTGAAGCATGAATGAAATAGAAGCATGTAGCAAACAATCTCATCTAAAGCAGGTAATCCATCCACATCAATGTACAGTGTGTGTGTGTGTGTGTATGTGTATGTGTGTATGTATGTGTCTGTATTCCCATGCAATGCAATGTTCTTCTGCAAGTGTGAGTTGAATGACTATTTTCGGATGGTGTGTGTGTGTGTGTGTGTGTGTGTGTGTGTGTGTGCCTGAGAAATCCACAGTTCCTTTTATAGCCAAAGTGTTTTAAGATATTTTATGTGTGGTGTGTGTCATGACAACAAAACTAAAAGAAACAAAATGTTTTCGTCTTGCATCATAAACCTTAGTTCAGGCCTAACTTACAAAAGGCCTGCTTTAAATTAGAGAATCTATTTGTCCTATAGTACTTAACATCCATAGAGAGTGTGTCAGACAGACTCTCTTCAACCTCAGCATTAACAAAATAAAAATACTAGAAAAGTGCACTCAGAGTGCAGATCTCTGCCAGGTGGCTGCCTGAGCTGATCATGGCCATTCGAGACAAATCTTGTAATTCCAGCAGATGCGGCGCAGCGTATTTCAGAAGCATCCCAGATGTGTTCCATAAGCTAATAAAAATACATGTCTCATCTATTTTTTACGCAGCCAGGGCACACTGCACAGAGCAGATCAAGTCCTGCTATCAGACATTGTATGTGAAATAAAAGATAGGATGTCATTGTGAGGATGAATGTATTTTTCATCACTAAAACACAGCCACTAATCTTTCATCTATATCATTCATTACTGGACTTTTAACAGTATTAACCTTGCCTGTAGGCTACAGCATAACAAAGAAGGAAATAACAACAATATACACAACTAGAACATACAAGGAAACAAATAATTTAACTAATAAGCCTACTTTCTTACTTGACTTTCTCACTGGAACAAATATCAAGGTGCGAAGCAATGGTAACCGGAATGCTGTGCGCCTGCGCTCGGTGGAATTGTCCCTCCCAGCTTCCTTACTATCAAGAGGGCGGTGACGATTAGAAAAAAATAAATAAATAAATCAGTTGACTTATTCACCTCGTATCATGCCCAAGTTTAGTGGATCAGTTATGGAATTAATCTGCAAGGTTCAAAATGAGACCAAACTTTGCTATGGAGGTCACTTTTTCAGCCACAACGAAGGCCAAAATATTGCCTGCAACAGCTGGTAAAGCTTGTTGTTTTAGTGGAGACGATTTCCTGAAAACTTGTGGCTTATGAGGAGTAAGTAGTCAGTGACTGTATAAAACAGCCAATAAAACAGGTTATTTAACAATAATGAATCACCGCAACCACTGGAGGTTCTTGAGCATACAGTCAAACGTGTGCACAAAATATCAGGCTGATAGGTCCAATAGTTTGTGAGATCATGATGATGATGTTGTCTTAATGGACAGCTGTCATTCCCTTAGCCAACATTTGGATTTACAGACACTTTTCAGACTAAGAATACTTAAACTGGCCTGACTCCTGATCATTTGAGCTCATGTTTAGGATGTAACAGTACAGTCTTATTTCAGTTTTCATCATATGGTGATATGATGATTGCATTGGGTTTAAGTAGCCTAGTAATTGATGTCCCTGTATATACAATTATTCCACAGATGTGTGAGCAGATTAACTGTGGGGTCATAAAATGAGAGTCAGTCAGCCATTTCGCTTAATGATATGATGACAAGTCAGTATCAGGTGTATAGTGTAGCATCAGCAGTGGATTTCTTTAGTTGTAAAATGCACTGGATGTCAATGCAACAGAGTTTTAACAATACACTGGACATTGTGGAATTAATTACACAAACAGGTTATTTGTCTTTGTGTATAAATGTAAAGGATTGACAGTTTTCCTGCATCAGTACGTGGATGTTTTCTACTGTACATTAACATGTCCTTGTGTGTTTGACAGACTGTGTGTTAATTTGCATATATGTGTGTGTGTGTGCTGTCAGGCAAAATGAGCCAGTGTGTGAAGAACCAGCGGGGAGGGCAGGAAGCCGTCACAGACTGACAGAGAGAGAGGCACAATCAATAGTCCATTTAAACTGTTGTTCTGCGATTGAAACCTTCGGCATCCTCACAAACACTGATACACTCATGATGAGGCATGCACACAGCCACATGCATCTCATTAAAGAGGCTGCAACATTAAGAGCTTAATCTCGGTTCCAGAGAGGCGTCAGAAAGAAGAGTAAGAGAGGAAATCAAGTGGAGAGGTAACACGAAGGAAAGAAGGAAATGAAATCGCAGGAGGATGAAACAGGCCTGAAACAAAAAGGAGGAGGAAAGACTGTAAGGAGAGGGGAAATGAAGAGAGAAAATGTGGAGAAGACAGCATGAGAAAAGGAGAGAAGGCCTGATAGGGCAGAGAGAGGAAAGTTAAAACGGATAAAGAGAGAGCAAGGACAGAAAGCTGGAGGACACAAAGTGAAAGACTGAAAAGGAGACGGAGGATCAGTCTCAAACAGGTCTCCATGACCACAGGCAAAACTAAAAAAATATCTATGTGACTGCAAAGAATCATTTTGCCAAACTGGAAAACAGCCTTTAAACATGCAGTGTTTCAACTATCATGCAGCCTGTGCTGTAACTAGAGCTAACTAGATTTGGAGAAAACTTTGAGGAACACATGTACAATCTTCTGAGGATAAAGTATCCACCAGTTCTTTGACTAAGATTAAAGTGTCACAGTTTGTGTTGGCAGAATTTGGGCGACAACAGGATACAATGCAAACCAGTCTGTAAATATAGGCCCGCTGTGCATTTAATATTGCATGCAGAATCAATCCCCCACTTGATCAAAAGATAGTTTCGCTAAATGTGCTCCCACATTTCCGAGAAAATCCGCTGAGTTCATGTCGAGCGGTGTATCTCAGCCCTGCCTTCCTTTCATGTTTACATCACAAAGTGAACGCTTCAAAAGCACAGAACGACTTCAACACTGTTTCAATATGAGTGCGCCTTCCCTATGAACTAGCTGGGAAAATAACATAATATGTCTAATAATATATCGTAACAAGGAAAGGACAAAGAAGAAAAACATGTGTTTATGAATGCATCCAGTAGGGCAGGGAAAAACTAACTGTAGCCTGCTCCTCGTCTGTGCTTGAGGCAAGAGGCTTGAGGCTATATTAGCCACGACAAGCATAACACAACAGAATCTGAAGACTGAACTGTCAGTCCTCGAGTTGCATTGCGGGTAATGCAGGTTTTGACAAGGAAGAAGAATGTGTGGAATAAAATAGACGACATCTCTCGTTCTACTTTTAGATTTTACTGTCCATCATTAGTCCAACAATGCTATAGTAGTAAGGGAGAATGGGGGTTGGTTGTCACTCTTTTTACTTTCATTTTAATCCCTCAAAAACTATCATTAATAGATTGCTTCAAATGTGTAACAGTAGCCTGGAGTGACAGGTAGATAAGGACTGTCAAATACGTCTTGTATACTTACTACAACCATCCCCATCATGGGGGATGATTTCAAGATGCTTCTAAAAGTCCATATCTTTTGAACAGAATAAGCTTAAGGAGAGTAAGGTCACTCGATTCCTGACACTTAAGGCTTCCATTAAGCATTGAAAAGTAATCTGTTAAGAATATTTACTTGGTCTAACCTTTAGTAAATATGATACAAAAAGGTTTTTGCAACATATGCCGCTTAAATAGTGCCTGCTTGTACGATACTCACTGGGCTTTCAACAAACTCCAACGTGAGTTCATCTGCGTTATTAGACGTATCAGAGCAACGGACCTAGTATTAAGAGCGTGAATGTCCCCTTAAATGGTGGTGGATTGGCCCCACAAGCGCAGGACTTTTACTCAGGAAACCGGTGTTTGTGTCCTGTGTGTGACTAAAAATCAACTTTGACTTATTTTGTCAGTCGTTAATCATGTGAGTGACTGACTAATGTCAACCACGATCTTTTTTTCAACCCTAACCAACTAGTTTTGTTGCCTAAACATACGTGCCGACCACCTGCATCAAGATACAAAGCAAAAGACTGCCCCTAGTGCCACTATAATAATGCCAGGGGCTTCTGCTGGTTGGAAAACAGACATTTGAAGTTGTTATATTGGGCTTTAGAAGACTGTGATGGCCATTTTTCACTATTTTTGATGCTTTATAGACCAAATGATTTATGATGTCCATCCTTACATCTCACTCTGTAAGATGCTCTCAGATGCTTTGTGAAAATATCTTAAAACAAACTCTTAGTTTCACCATTCTGGAGTATTTCTTGTGGTAATACAGAATACTTATCATATATAGCTCTGGGTGGTTTCTTATTGAAGAGATAACAGGATCTGAAGTGATAGTGAGTTAAAGAGTTAAAGGGAATGAGAGACTTTTCGAGCAGGTCTCTACCCTGCTGACTGAATGATGGTGAGTGCCTGGGACAGCTCCAGGATCAGCACTCTGGACACCAACTGTGGCAGCGCACTGGCCTAACAGTAGATAAAACTGATCCATCAGAGCTGAAACATTTAGTCCATTAATTGATTTCAGGACTCAACTTCAGTTCTCCTGTTTGTTTTAAAAGCTCTGCACAGTCTCCCTCTGAGTAACTGTACACCAAGAAACTCAATCTCCCCACAGTCGTGTTTGTTTCTGAGGTTTTCTCATAGGCTTCCAGCCATCCTATAGTGCAGTCAAGAACTAAGTGTAGCAGCCCTGAGATAATGGAATAATTTCCACAATATGATGAGTTGAATTCATTTGTCAATTTCCATTTTTTTGATCCGACAGTCATTTAGTAATGTAAGTGTATGGAGTGAGTATTTTGTAATTTAAGTGCACAAATGACTTTTGTGTCAAAGAGATTTATCAAAACATTTCTCCACACACCTACTGGGCTTCATGTTTTTCAGAACAAAACTCTTCAATTGATCTCCAAATATACTGTTCTTTGTTCCCTCGAGAAAACAATTGAACACCTCCCACTGCGAAGGAAGCTGTGCTGGCAACACAACTTGCAGTTAACTAGACGGTCAGACAGCAGGAGACAGGCGTCCGGACCTGCGGCACACCTAACGTCTGCCAAACCTCAGCACTTGACAAACAAGTGACGAAAGAAAGGAAACGGAAGTGCAGAGATGCTGCTGCCCCCATCAAAGCAGCTGTCCAGCTAATAGAGTCTGGTGAAACTAGGTGGGAGTTTGATCCAACAAGGGGTGTGCTTTCAACCCATCAGTTTCTCAGCTAATGATGGCGAGAGAAACTGGAAGGTTGTTTTGATCCATCATGGGAGCCAGCTGGAGCCCGTCAACAGCGAAACTACAGAGGCCCAGGAAACAATTGTAAAAACAAAGACAAGGAGGAGAAAAATCTGAGCTCTAACCTTGTAAGTACAAGCTCTAAGTACAGAGCTGATAGTCATGAAATATGGATTTTTGTCCAAACATAAAAAACTGTGTGATACACAGTGGTGGGTAGAGTGGTCAAAATGTGGACTCAAGAAATGTATCATCAGTTCGGAATAACAAGTAGAAGTAAAAGCAGTTATTAAAGGAAGTGCAGAAAAGGCAGGCTATGTACATTTATAGGTCATAAATTTTAAATATATCCAAAACATTCCCAATGCAAGATAGAATATGAGGTCAAGAGATTTTTAAATAAAATAAAAAAGACAAGTGGGAAACTTGAGAGAGAAATCAATTCATTGAGGCTAATTGGTCTGTTTGCCTGTTAGCTGTGGTAGATTAGCAAGAGCTGCTAGCACTGTTTGCCTGCCATATTCTGTCAGGCTTTAAATCTGTTTTAAATATTGTTTTACACCTAACACACTACAAAAAAGAATATTCAATTAAATAAAATAGTACAAAAAATACAAAGTGTGAATGTCAGACAAAGTGATGATATGATGTTAGCCTGTTAGAGAGGCTAAAATTTATGCTAGCCCTATAAACCAGATTGAAACACAGGTTCTAATATTATATATCCTCTGGAAAAATTGTTTAATTAAATAAACTAAGTAAATTGTAAAAACTTCCACCAGTATAAGAGGGCAACGGTACAATAACTTTCGGGACAAACGCCTCGCTAAAGTTAAATGATAGTGCTAAGTACAAACATGTTCATAAAATAGCTAATATAATAACAACATTATCTTTGAATATATTCAAAACATTATTCATGTGAGAAAAAAAATGTGACAAAGAGTAAAACTTGGATGTTTTGTAGACGGCAAACCAGATATCATATCAGTAAACAAGAGCAGGACAGTAAAATTAGGTGAGACCAGCAGAGAATACCAGCAAGGTAACAGTAGACAGCATTAGCATTTAAAGTTAAAATATTAAATTTTGAGTAATTACATAAAATAATTACACAAAATATGTTTTATTTTATGCCATTCTTTGTAAACATTATGGCATCAGCATGGCACATGCATGTTTCATTTTACCGTCCTGCCATTCAGTCGGATTGTTCATTTGTTTTCCCCATGCTGTCCAGGTGTTGTTCATGTGCCATCTACCGTCTGCCTGATTCCATGTGAACGCAGCATTAGTGGCATCTAGTGGTGACGTTGCAGATTGCAACCAACTGAAACTTCTTCTACGTGCCTAGCACGGAGCACAACTACGATGGCTGACTTTTGGCTCTTTTTCTAGAGCTGTTGTTTAATTTGTCTGTCCTGGGCAACTGGGTAAATACCATGGCAGTCTCTGTGGAAAAGGACCCCCTCCATATCTAGATATAAACGGATCATTCTAAGGTAAGAAAAACACAAGAGTTCTTATTTTCAGGTAATAATATGCATATTATATACCATTTCTACCAATAGATGCCCCATAGTCCTACACACTGGTCCCTTAAAACTGCACATAAATAAAACTGCACATAAAATCTTCCCTGCTACATGTTGCCTGAAAAAAAAAAAGTTCAGAACAAATAAAGTGATTAAAGTTTGAACACTTCAGCAGCACTGGCATCGTTTTTGTCTTCCCTAATGGCTTTTGCTTTCAAAATGGAAAAGGACAAAGAGAGCACTCTCCAGAGGAAGCAAATACAAATCCATAAATACATTTTTAACTTGAGTCATTACATTCCATTTACATTTTAGGCATTTAGCAGACGCTCATGTGGAGGATGGCTTACCAAAGTGCAACAGTAAAATAAGCTTAAGGTCTTGGCTCATAAAAATTGCAAATGGGGGGGAAAAAAAGACAAGACAAAAGACAAAAAGCATCCAATGAAATGATTATGTAATATTAAAATATTAAATCTCAAGATAAAGCAGGGACACAGCAGAAGTAATATTCTCCTAAATAATTTTGATCTTGGACAAAAAGAAGGCTGTTAGCCTTGAGAAGTATTTCACAAAAGCTGTGGAGGGGTGCTGGGTGTCTCACACCACTGCCATGGACACCAGTGGTGGTTTCTCAGCTGTGCAGACAATAGACGTGAGAGGAACTACTGTTTGAGCCATCGCAGCAACACATTTAAAGCTTTCATGTTGAACTCCAGCAGGCATTGAAGAAATGAGGTCCCCGGAGAGGACACACTGCCTATAGTAGTGTTTCAGATAGTACAGTTTGTAATGGAGCCCTGAAACTATTAAAGCATGGCCTAGTTATTGTCTGGTCTGTCACTGTGTCTGTTCACCTGTCGGCTAAAATAAATCTGCAGCTCTGGAAGAATGTAACACAGCCTTGCTACGGCACAAAACAGTGCTGCTCAAGAAACTGTCAATGCCATGTCCTGAACTTTTCAAAATGCTAACTATGGAACTACAGATGGATTATTGAACAGGCCAACCGCACACAGGCCCAGGGGCGCAAAGTGTCAGGGGCCTCCCTGGGGTTCACCTGCAAAATGTCACTAAATAAACACATACCAGCCAGGAAGAGATACAAAATAACTGCAAAAAAACAATGAAATGACCACCAAGAAAAACTGTCTTTGCTGAGAACATATACATTTCCCCATTTGCAATGGTAAATGGACTGCACTTGTATAGTGCGTTTCTAATCTGTGGATCACTCAAATCGCTTTTAACACGACATGTAACATTCACCCTTTCACACACAGGTGGCCAAGGCTACTATACATGGCGCATCCTGCTACTAAGTAACCATTTACACACACTCATGGAACATTTGGGGAGCGATTTGGGGTTCAGTATCTTGCCCGAGGATACTTTGACATATGGACTGGAGGACGTGGGGATTGGACTGCTGATCTTCCGTGCACAAGCTCTTACACAGTCTCAGTTCTCTTGTACTATGAACCAATGTTTAATTCGCCATATAACTGGTCCACCAACCAGCACTTATTTTAGTTAGAAATCTCCATTTTTTTTAAACAGTGTGCTTCTCATTCCCACCATCTCCTCCCACTACAACAGCGGGGCTAACCAACAAAGACTGTTTGCGAGTTTATCTTTATTGATGCAGAACTGATTAGAATACTGCTAACATGTCACACCTTTTATCTTGTGTTTCTCGAGTTATGTGTTTTTGTGGATATGTAAGGAATTGTTAATATATCATATTTCTTAAAGGGAGTCTGACGTAATATTTTCAAGGAACACGATGGGAAATAATTTTAAAAGGGATCTAATTGTAGTCTTGCAAATAGTGTCTGACTACAAACTCAGATTGTCTTTAGATGTGAGAGGGTGTCAGACTCTTTTCAAAGTCTTTTCAAGGTCTTCTAGTGTTTGGCAGGCATTTTTTGCTACAACTATCTGATCATTGTTGAAGTTAAAGTTGTGTTACACTGAAAATTAAACTACAAATCTCCATATATTAGTGTCCATTTCTCTAACAGTTAACGTAATCCTCTTCTGCTATGCTAATGTATTTGACATCACACTAGGAGTGATGCCTCTGTATCTCTTAGGCTCAAAGGCTGCCGTGATGCACCTGATTTATTTAATCTTACAGCTATAAATCTTTGTAAGTATAAGAAGTCATCCTGTGGTATTTTATATTCAAGCATACCGTTATTAAATCTTCTCCATCATGTATGTAATACGCTGTAACTCATGTTTATGGCTCAGCTGCTAGCAGGCGAACCTTTCTATAGCACTACTGTATTCTCAGCGGAAGAGCCAAGATCACATTCAAATGAAATGATAATTAACTGAGACTGATGTTAAATGTCATTTATATGTCACATATCTGCCTGGAGATTATGCAGGATCTGTACTTATCATCCTAAAATGTATTTCTAATAGACTGGCACTCTGTGTGATAGATGGATAAACTCCGGGCAACTCCATCACAGAGGCCAACCTCAACAGTCGTGTCACCTGTCCTAATGGAGCTCAGTAAAAATGTAAGCAAAGAAGCCCCAAGAGTGCAAACAAGTGATCCGTCTCCGTTGTCAGCGTGGCCCAGCGTAACAGCCATGTTTGTCGCTGTTTTGGCACAGGCTGCCTAGCAACGGTCACGGCCATTAGCCACGGAAGGAATCTGAGACCAAATCCAATCAGATCAGGTCATTACTGAGAGATGAGACAGAGAGGAAGTGATGGAGAGAAAGGGAGACAGAGAGGAAGATAGCCCGTGGAGAAAGGGATAGCCCGTGGAGAAAGGGCGGAGCTGGGAGCAGATGAAGAGAAGAAGGAAGGAGAGAGAGGGAGAAACAAAATGACCAAAAAAAGGGAGAGAAAGAGGGAACCAGGAAGTGACAGCAGGAGAGAGGGAGATGATTGGAAAGTGAGAGGCATGGATGACAAGCTTATGTCAGCCTCAATGTCAATTAGCACCATACACACTTAGGCAAGCACACACATTCTTACACACTCAAACTAACGTCAGCCTCAGTTTTTGTTAGTGCCATACACACTGTTATGTTCATCTAGTACTGGTGGTGCACACAAAGGCACACACTTTCACACACATCATTCTGCCGGAATGTGGGGTGTACAGTGTGTTTGTGTGTTAAATTTTAAAATACGGCTGCCACAGATGTACTCCAGCCCTTTCTCCTCAGCTAGAGAGGCACAGATGGGCCGGACCACTGCTATAATGCTGTGTGCATGTGTGTGTTAGTCAGTGTGTGTGTGTGCCTGCAGCTGTCCAGGAAAAATACATTTACAAGCACCAAAATGTAGAGCTGATACCCATCATCTGCAGCCAGAGAACAGAAGAAAAACAAACTGTGGAAGGGATGAGCTGACAGAAATGTACTGCGCTTCAGAGAGGGGAAACTCTTTCCACTCTCCTCTCTATTTTTTTTAAAAAACATGTCCACCAGCTGCCAATACGCCACATTGTTTTTATCTCGGAAATCTAGAACATACACACTTGCCAGAGTGTAGTTCATCTTCTTAGGTGGGAAAAAAATATATGTCAGGAATGTGTAGAGTAACTAAAACACAAATTACCACAATGCAAGTTAATTTATTCTCATTTTACCACACAGGGTTGCACAAAAATTGCAGTTCTAGCCGCTTTATGCCACACAAGGGGAAAAAAAAGCTGCTCTGTAGTCTGGTGGCACCACAGCAGATACTTCTGTATCACCTGCCTGACGACAGGAGGGTGAACAGGCTGTGGATGAGGTGAGTGTGGTCTTTTAGTATCCTTCAGACTCTGTAGACACCTCACCTCACCAATAGTAGGGTTTCCATCCGAATGTTGCGCAAATTTTAACAGATTTTTCATAAAATTGGCAAAAGACAATGCAATTTTATATATTTTTTCCATCCACTAATGTTATACAGATATTGAGAGTTGATGACATAAAGAAAACAATGGATGGCTTATAACAGAGAGCACACTGGACACTGGAAATAGAGTTTTATACAAATGAAGCTTTGCATTAGCTCATGCAGGTCACAGGAATCCTACGCCCCAGTTGACAGCCAGCTGATTGGATCATTGCTTCTAATCAGTCACAAACCAATCACAGCCCATTCTCACAACTACTCACTCATCGCTGCTACCCCAATGCTGCTACACACAAAACTTTTTTTTTCTGTAGATGGGTACCAATGATGTTTTGGGCGGTTTTTATCACCTGCTGCACCTGATGCATTCTATCGCTCCTCTGTAACAGGTAACAGGAACTTGGCAGGGGAATTTTGAATTCTTACATTCACTTGCTCCACTGATGTGATTGTCTTTATCTCCTTTTTTCTAAAATCAACAATCAGCTCCTTGGTTTTGCTGACCTTGAGTAGTAGGTTGTTCTCTGCGCACCACTCAGCATGACTCTTGATTTCCTCTTGATATGAATTCTCATCGTTGTTTGTAATCCGTACGATCAAGCTGTCATTACTGCTGTGTTAAATGACTTGTAAAGGCAAATGTGGCACATTCGCATCTATTTGTTTATATAAAAAAGTTCACTTTTTGAGGGCTTTTGCCAAGAAATCTTTCCATCAGATTCCTTAGACCATTACCCATGGCAAGAAAAAAAGGTTTCAGGGACATTAAGGACCACAGAGACCAACACAGTATGAACAAACTTGCAGAGACGCCCACCACCATCTTCCCACAGGCAACAGACAGTAAAGCCAGTAGAGGTGACACGCAATCACAGTCAATAAAAACACGGTGCACGGATTCAGGCGTGGTATAAAGTTAATAGCTCTCCCTCACGTTTTGATCTGATTTGATGATGATGATGATCTTGGTTTTAATGAGGAAAGACAAAGAAAAAGAGAATGAATAAGATGGAAAAAGAAGGGAGGACGAATAGAGGACAAAGAAATTGGGGAAGGGGTGGACAGACAGTGAAGAGATATGGCTGAAAAAGGGAGAAAAAGAGGGAGACAAAAAGAAGTGATGAAGAAAGAAAGGTAGAGTAATAAATGAGTGTGACACAGGAAAAATAAAAAAATAAAGGGGATGTGTGTCAGAGAGGGATGAGTAAGGACTACTACATCCACACCCCCACTGATGGAAACATATGGCCCTGTGTGAGTGTGTGAGCAAACGCTACAGAGAATGTGGGAGAAGGTACAATCTCTAACTGTGGGACACACAAAGAGGTGCGTGACAAAGTGAGTGTGTGTGTGTGTGACCTGCAGCCAAACAGTTAAGGCAGAAAAATATGACTTCAGAGCAGAAATATTTGATTCTTCTGCTATTTCTGTAGAAATGTTGATGTCAACAAATTGAACCCCCCTCAAACACCCAGACACACATGCACACATACACACAAAAAAAGGAATCCAAAGCTGCTGATAGACAAAAGCAACTGAAACCATTACACCTGCTAAAGCAGCACAAGGCTAACTGCCACCTGGCCCTTTCTCTCTGGATCTCTCCAGTCGTTCCCCCTCAGTTCATATCAATTGTTCCCTCACACATTGGATCCACATGTACACACCAGTGGCCACAAACAGCTTTGAATTCCCCGCAGAACAATTCAACTGAGCAAAACCGAACATATTAGCTACACACACTCATTTCTGCTCCTGTTTATTCATCAAAGTTTGGAGTAAACAGACGAACTTTAGAGTAAACAGTGAGAGCCACACTGAATCTCAAATCAATTTATTGTAGGGACGAGTTTATTTATACAGTACATTTCATATATCTCGCCATTAAAAATGCATTAAAAATTGAAAAAGATGTCAAGCTTTGGGGACCCTGTGTGTTAAAGGGATAGTGCACCCAAAAATGAAAATTCAGCCATTATCTACCCCCCCCATATGCCGACGGAGGCCCTGGTGAAGTTTTAGAGTCCTCACATCCCTTGCGGAGACCGGCGGGGGGAGCAGCTAGCACACCTAATGGCTGACGGCGCCCCAGACTAATGTCCAAGAACACAAAATTGAATCCACAAAGTATCTCCATACTGCTCATCTGTAGTGATCCAAGTGTGCTGCAGCCCGACATAAAAAGTTGTTTCGAAAAAC